>NW_018022732.1:8447-15008 GCF_002006095.1 Pseudomyrmex gracilis | reverse complement strand
ATTAATGACGTAAGTAAACGTCATTAACATGACGTCATTTTTGACGAGACAAACTCACGTCGTCATTACGTTAATATCACGTCATAAACTAACGTCGAACTGGTCAAAAACTGACTTTATATTAACGTCATTATAACGTCAGCTGGTTGCCTGGGCAGACATAATCTGAAAAGAATATAATCCGAGAAACTTCTAATTGACTCCGCGGAAATGATTCAATCATGTATTTTATCTTTTCATTTTTAATTTGCATCGACTTCTTAACAAGACCCGACATAATGCAGACATAATGAAAAATAGAGGTTGGCATTATATAGTTTCAAACGTTTCCATCAATTAAAATTGTATGTCAATTCGCTGCCACTCCGATAAAACTTATAGATCGAAGCAAAAGTGAATTGAGCGCAATTCGACGTGTTTCCATTGACTTAAATTTGATTCTACGCCGCAGTAGGTGTGAATTAATGTTTCGGTGGAAACTAGACCACTGATTTTACCATTGACGCCATTTTCACAGAAGCCTTCCCACTTCTGTAGAAAATTACTGACTGAGGCGGAGCTTACACGTTTGCAGCTTGGCGACACATCTGAAGTTAGCTACTAGCAGTCCATATATTGGCTGGTTTCCAGCAACGTACACAAATGACACAGGGTGCTTTCCAACTACGTACACAGGCGACACTGTGTAACACAGTGTCCATTAGTGTGAGTGAGACACACTGATATGCTCTTTCTCATACTAATGGACACAGTGTTACACAGTGTCGCCTATGTACAGTAGGAAGCACCATATCGTGCGGCTCCAGGGGAAGTATTTCTCGGAAATTTCTTCTTTAACTGCTTCTATTACTGCGCGCTCTTCTTCTTCGATCTCGGACCGTTGGCGGAGACCAAAGAAGAACGGCGCGCGATAGTATAGAGCATCCAAAGGAGAAATTCCCGAAAAATATTTCTCCTGGAGCCGCACGATATGGTGCTCCCTACTGTACGTAGTTGGAAAGCACCCACTGTGTCTATTAGTGTGAGAAAAAGCATATCAGTGCGTCTCACTCAACTAGTGGACACTGTGTAACACAGTGTCGCCTGTGTACGTAGTTGGAAAGCACCCAATGTTTCATCTGCTACACAACATTACACAATCTTACACAACAAAAACCTAAGTACGAACGTGTGAAGCATCTCAATGGCTGTTTTCCAGCTAGTACACTCTAATTTACACTGTGTTACACTGTGTAAAGCACTTGTTGGAGTTTAGTTTCTTAGTGTAACACCAGAGTGTATTACGGTTCTTTTTTTTTTTTTGAAGTTTAACGTATCTATTAGATATATGACTCTATGTTTTTGACTAAACACAAATAATTCCCGCCAGTCAAGGTCACAGATGTCGCGTTCTCAAAAAGCCTTTGCGCCAAATTTGCGTTGCTGCACTACGTCACAAAAACCAAAATCACCATATAATATCCCCTACATTTAAATCCCTACATTTCCTATACAAGCTACTCCTGCCTAAACCAAAACAGTCAGACATTCCTCAAACACACTCCATCTAATGAGTGTGCGCCGTCTGGTGGAAAGCTACAGCTCTCCCACCAAACACAAATCAGTCATAGAATGGCGTATGGACTAACCGTTATAGGTCCAAGAGCCACAAGCGCACCAAACCAAACCAAACCACAAATAATTCACTCTGGTTTTCCTTCAACACACAAATAATCTTTCGCCAACACACATAATTCTTAGAGCCGTTTACGACGGCCTTTGGATGGCCGTGTTCCAAGAGAGTTGGATTGCATCAGCCGTATCGGTTGAATGTGCGTAGTTACGCTGTGGATATTTTTGGACAATTGTCGGTGTTTTACACCACATTTTCGGTGTTTTACACCATCTTCTTTATTATTATCTTTAATTTAAACAAATATACAACTCCATGGCTTGGCGTCAGGAACTTAATCCACGGTTTTAAACCTGTTATCAAAAAGACATAGAATGGCGTATGGACTAGCTTTATAGGTCCACTGAGCCAAAAGAGCACCAATTCTTGGAGTCACATCTACACCAAACCAAACCAACATAAATAATTCAATAATGAAACGTAAAATTATATATTTTTTAACTGAAAGTAGTATTGAAAGTGATAGCAATTTGACAAGCAAATTGACTAGTGAATTGAGTTCTTTTTCATCAAAAGATGACAATTTGACAAATAACGAAAGTGATTACAAAAATAATATAGTATTTCTGTTTTTGTTAAAACATTTAATTTTTCAATCTAAGAAAAGACAAAGTGTACAATTATTTAGCAGTTGTAGAATGTTTAACACAGGCAGAATTTAAAGAACATTTTCGAGTATCCAAAACAGTAGTTAATAAACTAATTGGTAAGTATATAACATGGATAAGATGTGTTGAGTAAGAATATTTATAAATGATACATATTTATTTTGTTTATGTTTATATTGTAGATGAAATTGAGCAATCTCATTTTATTCCACAACATACATTTGGTATAAAACCAATACCAGGAAAGCTGAGTATTTTAATATTTTTGTGGTTCATAGCTAATACTGAACCTTTACAAACAATTGCAGATCCATTCGATGTTTCGATTTCATCAGTGTTCCGAATAGTTCAACGTGTAATAGCTTGGATTTTAACTAAGTTAAATGATATAATCAAATGGCCACAAGGCAATTGTATACAAACTATATGTGATCACTTTTATTCTAAAAAAGGAATTACAAAAATATTAGGAGCGACAGTACTCATGTACACAACGCGTCACTGAATCGCGGAATAGGTGCGGGGATCGGGGGGCAAGCGGGGCGGTTGCTCGTAGCGCCAACGAGCGCCGTGCGAACTAACTAGTAGCAATCGGTTGTCCACAACTACGTCGTGTCGATAATGTAACTGCTCTTCCTTCCTATTTTCTTCTCAAAACGTTAAACTATTGGCCAATTACTTAATATTTAAAGAGCCGTCTACAATGGAGAGTTGTAGGCCGTAATAGTAAGAAATTGACCAATCACAGACAAAGTACAGAAGAATAATCGATTGTGATTTGTCAATTTCTTACTGTTACGGCCTACAACTCTCCATTGTAGACGGCTCTGAATACGTTCAACAGTTGGCATATATCTATTTGTTATAATATATTTATTTGTTATATCTTTTTTATTTTATTTATGTACGGTTTGCTCTATTCATTTTTCAATGTTTTGATTTTTACACATATATTTAATTGTATACACAATAATATATACATATAATAGAATAAAATAATAATATAATAGAATTATACTTATTTAGTGGTTACATATAAATATTAATATTCAATATTTTCTTATATTTCTTTAAACGAGACTTTTACAATATACGTTCCTTCCAATTACCGGAGGCAGTAATAGATCCATCTATTAAACACACATATATATATACACATGTTATTTGTCAACGTTAAATATTAAGTAATTGGCCAATAGTTTATCGTTTTGAGAAGAAAATAGGAAAGAAGAGCAGTTACATTATCGACACGACGTAGTTGTGGACAACCGATTGCTACTAGTTAGTTCGCACGGCGCTCGTTGGCGCTACGAGCAACCGCCCCGCTTGCCCTCCGATCCCCGCGCCTATTCCGCGATTCAGTGACGCGTTGTGTACGTATAGAAAAACCGACTATAAATGCAGATGATTACTATTTACAATCGCAAGAAATATTTCTCTATAAATTTACATGCTGTAGTTGATTCGGAGCTGTACTTTATAAATGTATATTGCGGCGAACCGGGATCTTTACACGATTCTTGCGTCTTAAGAAGATCATCTTTTTATGACGCAGCAAATGAGCATAAAAAAATAATATTTCCACAAAACACATTTATTATTGGTGATTCGGCATTTCCGACACTGCCATGGCTTGTACCGCCGTTTCGTGATAACGGACACTTGACTCCTGAACAAACAGAATTTAATTATATATTATTGTTACGTCCTTGCCAATGGATACGGTCGGGCTATGGTGGTACGCAACAGCTGGACGTTTTGTTTTAGATGCTCGACACAGAAGATGCGGAAATCTATCTGTGTGCGAGTCGAGCGAGTTGTTTATACTCACGGACGGGTCAACGGCGCGTGCCGATACAGGACTCCGTCCTGTGTATTCTCGCTCGGTGGTCTCTTTTTAAAGTCTGGAGCGGTCGCTCCAAGGACTAGGGACGAGACCGTGCGATCGTAGGGACGGGAAAATGTACGAGGTCAAATCTTAATTAACGAATTAGTTGCTACACAATTTATTTTTTTTTTATGCTAAAATATTTATGTTTTATTTCTCATTTATAATTACAATGTTTGTCGAATTAATTTTTTGTTACAAAAGATGATGAGATGTTAAGTGTAACGCGAGTTTTACAATGGCGGCGGGTCATCATTCGAAGGCCGGCGGGGACGTGTTGTGTGTGCGTGAGTGTGTATGTGAGTATTTAGGTCCTCCGGTGGAATTTACATGTGTAATGCTGTCATGGTTATGTGTGTGTGGGTAGCCGAACCGTGGCTTGAATTTACTTTAGAAAAAATTAAAGGTTAACGGGTAAGAGGATAGTATAGGTGGAAGAGGGCTCCGGGAACATAAAAATGGACACGGGAGTATGGCAGGATAACAAAAATTATATCAAAAAAGGGGAGATTGGGTATCATTCTGTCAAGTTCTTCGGGTGTTATACGATTAAGATCTATGGTTAATCTGCCGGGGGATATTGGTGAGTATGACCGTGGATAGTGAAAAAGGTGTGGCAGGAAATTAATTAGAAGGTTGACAGGGAGAGATGTAGGGGTGTCTGACCGAGAGGAGAAAGGGGAAAGAGTAAGGCGTTCAAAGATTATTTCTACTTCCGAGTCGGAATCGGGAGAAGGGGTAGGAGTCGAGTTTCGGAGAGAGGGAGGGTTTTCAAAGAGGACACGGAGATCATCTTCAAAGGGTACAGGAGAGTACAAAAGAGGCTCGTACCACGAATCGGCGTCGCTTTCGTGGTCCGAGTTTTCTGCCTGTGTGTATGTAGTAGGGCAATGATTCAAATTTGTTTGTGTGTGCGTGTGTGTGTGTGTGGCGTAGTCTCGGTTTGAGTTGCTGGTTCCTTAACCGTAACGCGGGTCGGAGAAGGGCCGGGTCGTAGAGGCCTGTTCGGCTCAGTGTTCACAGTTTTGGCTTCCTTACAGCATGCTAAAGCAGCGGAGGGGATGCGCACAACATCAGCGAGTTTATGCAATTAGAACTCGCTACTACTACTTCTGTCTTTGTTCAGTATTCAGTGAGAAACAAAGACAGAAAATGACTCTTGTGTCGACTTGTGTCGACTGTGTCTCCTAAAAGGAAAACAGCCGTTGTGTAAGATTGGTCTAGTTTCCACCAAAATCCTCAACTTCGGTACAGATCAAATGTAGTGTTCCGTTTCCATTGGAAGTAGAGTACTTATAGATCAAAGCGGAAGCGAAATCAGCGCAATTTGACAGGTTTCCATCGACTTAAATTTGATTCTACGTTGCATTAGATGTGAATTAATGCTTCGGTGGAAACTAGACCATTGTGTAATGTTGTGTAGCAGATGAAACACTTTAGGTTTGTTCGCGTTGCATGCCCCAACATTTCTACTCGCCCCAACGCGCCCTAATAGCGAATTCGGTAGCCTGCACTAGTGCGCACCGAGTGCGACTTTTTTTTTTATTAAAAAAGTTTATTTAAAAAGTCTTGAAGTTTCATTAAAGTTTCATTGAAAAAAGCGCGTTGGAACGAATAGGAGCATGTTGGGGCATGTGACGCGAACAAACCTTTTGTGTAACACACAGTGTCACACTGTGTCATCTATGTACGTTGCTGGAAAACAGCCATTGCAACTTAATATAACATTTTTCTCACTGCACAAGAAACATTGTCAAAGCAATCGATACTACACTGAGAAAAATGTTATAATAATGTTATAATAATAATAACCAAAAAAGAGAAGTATTTACAAATAGCCATTTTTCAATGGATTTGACAATTTTTTTTAACTGGCAAAATGTAATATTTATTTGATTAGATAAGCAAAATGTCGTTAACTGTTTGAGTTGATAACGCAAATTTAGTTGGTTACTCACGTTTGGTAAGTAGCAATATGAAATTAAGTTGCAATTATACAATAAATTTTTTTGGTAATATCAACAAAAAGATGTATTACGGTAGAAAATAATTTGGTTAAGTAGAATACTTAGAATAGAACAATATATTAGGAGTATAAATAAGTTTCCGCCGTTTTTTATCAAAAATTGGGCATTTATTGTGAAAGAACGGTACATAATGTTTTATTCGAAGTATTGTCCATCGCTAGCCACTACCTTTTCCCATCTTTCTGGTAGCATACGGATACCTCGTCAAAAAAACGCTTTATCTTTTGAAGCTATCCAGGAATCGATCCAATTTTTGGTATCTTCATATGATGTGAAGTGTTGCTCAGACAGGCCATGTGCCATCGATCGAAACAAGTAATAATCAGAAAGAGCAATGTCTGGTGAATACGGCGGGTGACATAAAAC
>NW_018022732.1:4525-7742 GCF_002006095.1 Pseudomyrmex gracilis | reverse complement strand
GATGCTGATACAAAATCGCTAATATTTCAAGGTTATGTTGTTAGCAGATGTCCAATCCTACGATATGACGTTTTACAGCTGACAATTTTAACAATAACATACTATTGAGACCATCTTTTGTCAAACGGCGGAAACTTATTTATACTCCTAATAATACCGAGGTAATCAAACATTTTTGCAATAAATATTTAAATTTAGTTAGTTGTGCTAAATAATTAAGTAGAAAGAGCAAAAGAAATGAGAATCACGCAGCGAGCGTGAGGGCACTGGCTGCGCTATGTAGCACGCGTATGAAAACATCACACATGATGCTAAGAATAAAGTGTAGTCTATATAATTACTCTGATTTCTAACAAATAATAAAAAGTTGTCACTATGTTACACAGTTTTTATTGTGTTAAAGTGAAGAATCTACTACATTCTGTTTTTTGTCACCATGTATAGTGTTACTTTTCATACGCGTACTGCGTACCGCGGTGGCTCGCTAGCTGCGACACTGTATCCTAATTTCACTACACTACTCGCTTCCCATATAGAAATTTCTTTACATGCTCCCAAATTAATTACCGTTAAGGTACATTGCACTGCAATAGTTTTAATAAAATAAGAATTTAAAAAATTAATAAATGTAATGTGTAGGATAGCTTGAGAATAAGTAGATAAAAATAATTACATTTTAATAAGGGACAAGTGGTCTAGCGGACTGAGTGCAGGGGCTGCGAATATAGAGATTTCGAGTTCAAATCCCACCATCACCTTAGGATTTTTTCAGGTTCAGTCACTTTTAATAAAGTTCATCGGCGAGCTGAATCGAGCATCCACAGATTAAACTAATAATATCTGAATATAGGGACATTAAGAGCCGTTCACAGGATGTTGTGCGTGAATGTGCTTATGTCTATATATATATATGTGCGTGTATACACATATAAACGAATTCACGTTTTTCACATGTTTTTGAATTGAAATTTCAATTCATAAAATCATACAGGATGCTATACTTGCATCTCATATATGAAGGACCCCGTATACCCCCCGAACTAATTTTAAAATATTGCGAAAAAAACTCCTCAGCCAGGAGTCAAACCTGGAATCTCCGGCTTTCCGGGCCGTCGCCTTCCCTGTTAGGCCACCGAGGCACTTGGAGTTTGTCCAAGGTTTGTCCAACTCCTGGCTGAGGAGTTTTTTTTGCAATATTTTAAAATTAGTTTAGGGGTCCTTCATATATGAAATGCAAGTATAGCATCCTGTATGATTTTATGAATTGAAATTTTAATTCAAAAACACGTGAAAAACGTGAATTCGTTTATATGTGTATACACGCACATATATATAGACATAAGCACATTCACGTACAACATCCTGTGAACGGCTCTTAATGTGTCCCTATATTCAGATATTATTAGTTTAATAAGACTTATAGAGCCTGAGAGTAATCTCAATTTATCACTAATCCACAGATTAATTTGAGTGAAATTTCGAAACTGTTTGAGAACGCAAGCCGCAAAAGAATTTTTTTACTATTTTATTAAACTTAATAAAATACTTGGTTTGAAAGTCAAACAATCAAAATGTTTGGTTTAAAAGTAAGATTGTTTGGACTATTCCAATGAAATAATTTGTTTGGATTTAACAAAAATTGTGAAATCTAAAGAAATTGTTCTCTCTGTGTACCAAACAGTTTTGTGGTATTAAATGATCAATTTCTTTGATAAATTAAACAACTTATATCGGCGTGGTAACCAACGGTTTAATTGATCACATATCAACAAAAAGTTTTAGCGTCAGTAACCAAAGTTTTGTTTTATTCATACCAAACATTTCTCTCAGTGGCTAGTGATTTCGCGCTGGCAACACTTCTAATATAACTTTATTTAATAAACTCGTTTGGAACTTGGCACGAAATAACTACAGACTATAAATTTTGGATTTATGATAAAAAATTAATTCAGAAAACGAATAAAAAAAGTTTTTTGCGTCGGCAACATCTCTAATATAAACATTTTTTAATGAACTGGTTTGAAACGTGGCACGAAATAACTACAAATTGTATACTTTAAATTTATGAGATAGAAAATTATTCAGAAAACGGAATAAGCAAATTTTGCATAAAAATCAGACTCCGGCAATATCTCCGATCGTTATGGGCGCAGGGCTCTCTATCGCGACGTGGTGGTTTCGCGCTGGCGACACTTCTGATAGTACGGAACGATTCGACAATGTTCCTCACGGCGTAGTGATTTCGCGTCGGTAACACCTCCGACATAAGTTTTTTTAATACACTCTTTTGAAACTTGGCACAAAATACCTACAGACTATAAACTTTCAATTTATAATAAATTTATGATAAAAAAATAATTCAGAGAACGCGGATAAAAAAATTGTTTTTCGGCAACATTTTTAATATAAACTTTTTTTTAATAAACTGATTTGAAACGTGGTACAAAATAACTACAAACTATATACTTTAAATTTATGAAGTAGAAAAATAATTCCAAAAACGGATTAAACAAATTGTGCATAAAAATCAAACTTCGGCAATACCTCCGAATGCGGTGGGCGCGAAGCAGTCCATCGCAGCGTAGCACAATGAAATAGAAACCCAAAAAAGTGGCAAAAAGTAAATTATTTAATACCTATTTATAAAGAAAAATTTTCTATCTATTGTTATCTACACTTATTAACGTAGTTAAAACCAAACATTTATGTTAATATATTAATTACAAATTGAAATATCTGGCATTGGAGCTTTTGCTTGCACTAATTTAATATAGATATGTCTATTATATACAGGGTGTCCCAGAATTGCCGTACAATCTCTCGTAGGCAGGTAGAAGGAGTAAAACTGAGTCGAAAAGTCCTGAACCATTTTTTTCTATTATTTATAATAAAGGAGTAATTATTGAGTAAATCAAGCCAATCAGCGCAGATCTTTAGCCAGGCGCACGTCAGTGAGCCGCGCGCCTGGTGTGTGTGAGTGCTCACTGACTGCACACTGACCTGCCTACGAGAGATTGTACGGCAATTCTGGGACACCCTGTATATATTGTTTCATATACGTTAGTGAAGATTTTATCAGTAAATACGATAAAAATAGTAAAAAAAGTTCTAGTCACCTCTTTGACCTTGAACTTTGAAGGTCAAAGCATGAAATTGGGTATTAGCGCTTGAAAAATGGCACTTCACAGTCTTTCTGTTAGTAAGAAGGCATTCTAGA
>NW_018022732.1:0-1965 GCF_002006095.1 Pseudomyrmex gracilis | reverse complement strand
TACATTAGCCTTAACTTTCTCTCCGGGAGTGGTCCATATATGGACCAGCACTCCGAGTGGCGACTTGTCATAAGAAGTTCATTCATTTAAGTCATGAAATTCAGCTAAAATACGAGGTCAATTTTAAAGGAAAAATCCCCGGAGCGAAAAGGTTAATCTTGTTTATTATATACATATGTAATATTATATACATATATAATAGTTAATAAAACGCAAATTGATATAAAAATTACAATGTTTCAGAATTGCAAATTTTGTCAGATTTGAGAAAAAAAGTAGATATATTAAAAAAATTAGATATATTTAAAAAACAGTATTTAGTAAGAATGATATGTATCATATGAATAGAAGCAGGACAAAATATAATATAAACATATAAATTAATACTAACAAGAAGAAGATTCTTTGGGCTCAGGAGTCTTCTCAGGAGAAAAAGATAAATCTTCTTCTTGTTATTATTAATTTAAAATTTACGCTGGTGAAAGATGGCGTTATTATCAGATTAATATTCAATAGATGTGCTAAGTATTGCGAGACAAACTCCAAGTGCCTCGGTAGCCTAACAGGGAAGGCGACGGCCCGGAAAGCCGGGGATTCCAGGTTCGACTCCTGGCNGAGGAGTTTTTTTCGCAATATTTTAAAATTAGTTAGGGGGTATACGGGGTCCTTCATATATATGTGATGCAAATCCAGCATCCTATATGGAGGAAAAAAATTTCAATTTTATTTCGAAGTATATATGTGTATACATATATATATATTTAAGCATATTCTCTGCACAACATCCTGCAAACGGCTCTTACAACCCAATTTATTTCATTCATTAGTATAAATATATAAGATGTCCAAGAATCTATAAATACAAGATTTGTGTCCAACATATCCAAGAATGTCCTATTTAGGATATTTCAACATATATCCGACCCAAATAGCACATAGACGTCCTCTGAAAATCCAAAGGACATCTTATACGGACAAAACAGATATCCTATGGATATCCTATTTTAATCCCAGAATTTCCTCTGAATGTCCTGAGAAAGAGCAAATGAGCACCCTTTTTAATCCCTGAGTTATTTTTAGACTATAATGTGGGACGTTCCAGGGATTCTTACAGGATATGTGTAGGACATCCCAAAAACTTTTACAGAATACACAGAAAGAACGGTTTCTTTAGATTTAACAAATTTTGGTAAATCCAAACAAATTATTTCATTGGAATAGTCTAAACAACTTTGATTTTGAAATAAATATTCAGATTGTTTGAGTTTCAAACAAAGTATTTTGTTAAGTTAAATAAATCTAAAACTTCAATAAAAAAACTATTTTGCGGCTTGCGCCCTCACACAACTTCGAGAGTTTACTCGAAGTAATTTTTGGAGGTCCGATTTCAGCTTGCCAGTCAACCGATAAACCCCATTGAAAGAGACTGGACCTGAAAAAATCCTAAGGTGATAAGCGGAATTTGAACTCGATACGCTTTCGTCGTATTCGCAGCCCCTGCACTCAGTCCGCAAGACTACTTGTTCCTTACTAAAATGTGCTTATTTTTATCTACTTATTCTCAAGCTATCCTATACGCATTTTGTTAATTACTTTTTAAAATTACTATTTTATTAAAAATATTGCAGTGCAATGTATCTGCAACAATAGATAAAAAATATTTCTCTTATTATTATTAATTATTGATTATTTTTATAATTTAAAGTACATTTTTANAACGCGAAATTTTTTGTCTCAAACAATGCTATATTTAAATCAAATATATTTTATGTTATATTTATATTACAAAATAATTTTTTTCATTAAATAATGTTTATTTAACCCTCGGAGAACACACCTATTTTTTCAATCAAGAAGAACAATCTGGGTCAATTTGACCCTGTCCACTTTTTGAGATGCTACCATTTAAAATGCATCTATCCGATTGGCTTAAAAAAATTTTTGGATATATTTTGAACAGTTTGG
>NW_018022731.1:2782-18787 GCF_002006095.1 Pseudomyrmex gracilis | reverse complement strand
TGAGAGCCGAAACGTTTATTTGTTAATTTGTTTGATATCATTCTGTTTCTTTGATATCACTGTTTTAATATTAAAAATCTTTAAGATCTTGTATTAGCTCGAAACAGACCTTGTTATTTTTCCATATTCTATTGTTATATTAACGAGCGTTCTCTCTTTTAATTCTTGCGCGTAGTTTTCTAAATTGTACTGCGCTGACAGTGGTATAGTTAGGGCAGTCGGTAATTCTCCCGTACACTAACTCGAAAGGCGTGAACCCCGTTGCCGTGTGTGGTGTCGTATTGTACGCGAACATTGCGTACGGCACCCATTCGTCCTAATCCGTTTGATCTTTGTTCACGTAATGACGTATATACTTGTGCAGCGTTCTATGCAATCGTTCTAACGCTTCGTTACTTTTCGGATGATAAGCCGTTGTTTGTATCTTAGGTATCCGCAATAACTTGCAAACATTTTTAAACAGTTTGCTTACAAAGTGTGTTCCTCGATCCGTTAAAATCGTTTCCGGAATTCCGTGCTCACACACAACTTTCGTCGCGAACTCTCTTGCTATCGTAGCGGCTTCTTGATTCGGAACGGGTATCGCCTTACTAAATTTCGTGAGACTGTCTTGAAACGTTAGCAGATACTTATTTCCGCCATTGTCACCGGTAATAGTCCGACAACATCAAGCGCACACTTTTCAAAAGGCTTTTTCGGTGTATCCGTAATTAAGAGTGGTACTTTTATTTTCCACGACAACTTATTCTTTTGGCAGGATTCGCATTTTGAGATATAATTCTCCACGTCGCTTGCCAGCTTAGGCCAGTCGTACCTCATTCTTATTCTTTTTATTGTACGTGCTACTCCTTGGTGTGCGCCCACCTGTAAATCATGATACTCGCATAGTATCTGTCTCTTTTCCTCTTCGGTTAGCTCTTGCCTTTCGCTCTTCTCTTCTTCTGTTTTTCCGCTCTCCTTCGTTTCGCACGTGCATGCCTCCGCGGGAGCTTTACTCAGCGCGTCCGCGTTAGTATTCGCCTTCCCTTTCTTATGCATGATTTCGTAATCATATTCTTCGAATTTCAAACGCCATTGCACGAGCCGCGATCCGGGGTCTTTTACATTAAAAAGCCATACCAGTGCCTTATGATCGGTGATAGTCTTAAACTTCGTTCCGTACAAGTAAGGCCTGAAATGCTTTACCACCCACAAAATTGCGAGTAACTCGTTTTTCGTCGTGCTGTAGTTTTGCTCAGCTTTATTCAGTACTCGGCTCGCGTATGCAACCGGCCGGTCCTAACCTACCGCACCTTGTGATAGCACCGCGCCGACCGCGTAACCCGACGCGTCGGTCATGACGATAAACTTTTTGTCGAAGTCCGGATACGCGAACAACGAAGCGCTTATTAACTTTTCTTTTAAATTTTTGAATGCTTGTTGTTGCTCGGGCCCCCACTCGAACGCTACTTCTTTTTGTAACAATCGTCAACGGCTTTGCTACTTTTGAAAACTGGTCGATGAATTTTCTGTAATATCCTGCCTAATGAACGCCTGTATCTTTCGCTTTTTTCGGGACCGGAAACTCCTTGACCGCCTCTATTTTCGACGGATCCGGCGATATACCCTTCTCGGTGATCACGTACTCTAAATATGTGACCTCTTTGCGAAAAAATTTGCACTTATCCGGCTGCAACTTTAAATTGTACTTCCGCAACTTGTCAAAGACTCTCGTAGCCGCTTGCTGTGCTCTTGCAAGCTCGGACCGTGTATCACGATGTCGTGATACACAAAACACTTTATACCCTGTAGTCTCATCAAGACTGAGTTCATCAACCTTTGAAATGTTGCCGGCGCATTTTTCAATCCAAAAGGCATTCTGTTGTACTCATAGTGACCATGCGGCGTTGAAAACGCCGTCTTGCGCCTGTCGTTCTCATCCGTCGGTATCTGATGGAATCCGGATGCTAAATCCAACATCGAGAAATATTTCGCATTTCCCAGTTGGTCCAATATTTCCGCGATATTCGGTAACGGAAAAGAATCGCCTATTGTTATCTCATTTAATCGGCGGAAGTCCACTACTACTCTTAATTTTCTCACGCCGGACGCGTTTATTTTTTTCGGAACTACTAGTAGAGGTGCGTTCCACTGACTTTCACTATCGCGTATTATTCCGCTTTCTAGCATTTCCCCGATTTGTTTTTTCTATCTCCTGCTTATGCTTCTGCGGCAACCTATATGGCTTAACGTTTATCGAAGCGGTGTCAACTCTCACAGGTATTCTATGCTTCACCGCGCTTGTTTTAGAAAGCGGCTTCTCTGCAAGGTGGAATACGTTCTGATACTCCTCACATATCCCGTATAATGTTTCTTTCTCTTCTTTATTTAAATGCTTCACTCGCAGTGCCTCTTTTACTGTTTCGCGAAGCGTTGCCCTCTCAGTTTTTATGCTTACGTTTGCTACTTCGCTTCTTGTCTCACTCTCTTCTTCTAGCGTTTTCAGTTTATCATGCGGAGTGTCTATTTTTATCGTTTTTTCCGTAGTATTAATTATACTTACGGGGCACAAATTTTCTTTCGGTTGTACCAAACAGCTTCCTATAAAAACTCCTGGTTGCGTCTTTTCCGCTTGTACTATACCGATCTGATTACCATCAGTAACAGCTTGCACGATTGTTTCGCTACGAGGTGGCAATTCAATACTTGTATATGGGCGCAATTGGAACGTGTTTTTTCCCAGAGAGAGTTTTCCCGCTCTGTAATCATGCTTGACATTGTGCTTCTTTATAAAGTCATTTCCTAAAATGCTTTGATAGCTAATTGGAAAATCGTCTCTCACGACGTAAATCGGATGCTTAATATTTTTATCTTTTAGCTGTATGGTTACTGTGATTTTTCTTATGACGCATGCTTGATGCCCTGTAACGCCTGTCAGTTTCATGCCCGTCTTCTCGGCTGGCGTTTTTCCTTTTAAGTATTTCTTTTTGATCAATAACACTGTAGCTTCAGTGTCATAGAGCAATTCTGCTTCGCCTTTCTTTGCTTCTCTCATCGGTACAGTGACCAAGTCCAAAACTGCTTGCGCAGCATTTAGCTCGGCTACCTGTAGCTCTGGCACTGACACGGATTTTTTCTTTCCTTTTCAGTTGTCCTCTTCGTCACTCGATGACTCGCTATTGTCACTTCGGCTTTTCTTTTTCTTATCTTTTTCCGCACATATAGCTTTTGCTTCTCCATTTTTTCCTGCCGTTCAGTGAGCAGCAATTTTCTTTGATATACCCTGTTTTCTTGCAATAACTGCACGTTTTGTCCACAGCATTTACCCTGGTACCGCCCGGTTTTGGCAATGCTGTTCTGCTAGACCGACACTCTCTCCCGTAGTGTCCCAGTTTCCCGCATTTAAAGCACTTGTAGCTTTTGTTGTTACTACGCGCTTGCGTTGACACGCGGCTTTTTGATTTTATTCCTGCAGCTTTTTCTTCTGCGCTTGTTCCAGCTATTGCTGGAAGCTATTCCTGGAGCGTACCGTAACCACGCGAACGTACTATTAACTTAAGTTCTTTGCGCAAGCCTATTTGGAAGTGGTGTAACGCCTCTTCTTTTAGTGTTTCCAATATTGTGCGTTTTTGTTCCATAGTACGTACTTTTTCTTCAATCATAGACTCATACAACTCCATAGCAAGTTGATTTACGCGCTGCCCGAAATTTAACGCGCTTTCTTCGTGCTTCTGTTTTAACGAGCTAAATTTTATTTGCAACTCGGTCGTGCCCTTTTTTGCTGAGTACGTATTTTCTATTTCGCTTTTTAACTGTTCAAAACTATGAATATCTCGCGTCATAACATCTAATAACGCGCTTGTCCTTTCAGTTTAGTGCATAATATTGCTTCTAATAAAGTCCTCTCGTCGACCGGAATTATACTCTTCATCGCATACGTACGCGCGCTTAAAAATTTGCGTAACTGCGCCTGTGACTTCCCGTCGAACGTTGGTATCATGGCACGCGCCTTTTTCAGTGTCATGTAACCAAACAAGTGTGCGGTCTGATTACGTACGTCAGCGGCTGTTCGCCCGTACGTCACGTCGAACTCATTGCCGCGCTCCGGCGGATCGTCGACCCCATGCGCTTGTGTTCTGCGGCGTTGTTCGCGTAGTTCACTTACATGGCGGGTTACCGTATCCATGCGTGCATTCATTAACTCAAAAGAGCGTGTTAGCTGACGCAGCATTACGTCCACGGGGTCGTGTGTTTGTCCGCTCGGTCTTGCAGCCCTACGTCCCGCGGCACCTCTCGCACCTAACTCGTTTTGCATCCTGTCAATCTTCCGCTCGACATATTCGCGAGCCCGACCTATGACCTGCTCGTCATCTACCTACTCTACTCGGTCAGTATCCATTGCGTTACTTTGAAACAATTTGCTCTCGTACGATACTAAAGAAGACCTCTGAGTACCACTGCTCGGAGTTTCACTGTTCTCAACTTTACCGCGATTTATTACACACTGTAAATGACCGGCTATATTACCGTCTAAATCAAACGGAAACTCTTTCTATAATCACATTCAGATACAAATTCCTATCTTGCCTATTTATTTCTGCTTCTTGATAAAGCGCCGCCGGTGCGGTTCTCGGTTCCCGTACCAGTAATAGAGTTTGTAATGATCGCGCTAATCGCTCAGATTGTACGCCGCGTTGTTGCAAACGCCAGTTACCGAACATATGTATCGCTCGCTTTTACAAAATATTTATTTGACTTACAGTAGTTGATCTATTTTCGCTTACGAGAGTTGTATCTGTTGTGTGGAGTTGCTGCCTCAGCTTTCCTCGCGCCGCTGCTACCGCTGCCTTGCCGCTACCGCTGCCTCGCTTGCGTTGGCTGCCTTGTCGCCTTTGCTGCTTTTTCGGCTGTCCTTTGCTGTTTCCTTGGTGCCCTACCTAGCCCTTCCGTCACAGCTGCTTGTCTGGTTGCCGCTTGCTGCTTCCGGAGTTTCCCGGCAGTAGATTTTGTTTTTGTTTTGCTACTGCAATACGGCCGCTTCTTTATCTCCGCCTTGTGTCAGTGCCCGTCGCTTGGCTTGCGTTAGGTCAGTGTTGCCGTGTAACTCGAGACAGTGAGTTCGCAGTGTCTTCCTTCTTCTTTTGAATGGTGTATAAGACACTCTATAATGAATGCTTTTATTTTTTCTTTTGTTTCAGGAGCAGAGCTTGACGGAGTTGGGAGAATATATATATTTTGACTATGTATATATATATATATTTTTTAAATACACCTCCTTTTTACCAAACTTAACTGTTTGTCTTTTTCTTTCTTTTCTCACTCAGTGTCCGTTTCCTTATTCCAACCGGAATCTCCTGCAGAGTCCCGTCCTTGACACACGGATTGAGAGATCCCGCCGTTGCCACCAAGATTTGTTGGATGTCGAGGAGGTTGGCTGGTGAGAAGAATTAAGTTCTATACTTGAATTTATTCAACTATCCTTTATTGCTCCTGTTCCTTACAATGTTCTTTACACGGCTGTTTTTCACTGCGGTAATCTCTCCGGCTTGCGGAGCCGCACACTGAGCTAGCAGTCGGTTCACAAACTCTGCTCTGCTTCATCCGCGCGATCGATTTATAGTAGATCGATCGCGCCGATTCAGCAGGCCCACCGATCCTAGCAACGGCCGTGCTAGTTACCGGTGCCGGTGTTGACACATGCTGCGTTGCACTTCGGACATTACGGCGATGTGTCGCACCCTGTGACAACCAGCAGTTTTTCCTAGAACTACTGAGCAATGAGCAATGATAGTGATGTCTCTTTACATTGCTCAATGGCCTCACTTACTTAACTCTATTTTAAAAACTGCCGCAGAACAGAATCGAAACTTGCTCTAAGTCCGTACGACGATAAGCAGTATATGGTATTTAATTCTATCAAAACGTTACAATAGGGACATTACAAAATACCGCAAGAAAACCGTATATAAGATAGAATATATGTACCTTGTCATTTAATACGTGTAATAATACTTACGTATATAAGTTGTAATTTATATAAATATAAATTGTGTATATAGTGTGTTTACAAGACATTAGTTTTATTTATCCAAGAGTTGCATGACTTGTCTAATCCTAGCCACTTCACATAAATCTTGTTACTTTTCTTGCGTAATACTTTTTCGACGAGATAAACGTCCTGTATAACGTCGATGTATAACGCGATGCAGTTTGTAGAATCCTCCAGCACCAGATTGTCCGCGTAAATCCTCAAGCAGATACGTCACAAGATAAATTGTTTGTATTTTACTGATTGTAAATACTTCGGTCGTCCAATTTGGCGTATATCCTGTATCGAATACTGTTTTAAATTTGCTCATACGTACCGGATCACCAACTTTGAATCGTGCTGGCTTTGCGATCGTGACATTGCTATACACCGTGGTTAAGAGCTTCTCGGCGATTGCTAGGGTAACATCGATAAGTCGCATACCAATAGTTTGATGGTTTCTCGCGTTACTCCATAAGAAGACGCGGAAATATGTCGATCTATTTGTAGGTTCCGTTAAGTATAAATTGTTTCCACATGTCGTTCTTCAACGTACGATTAAATCGTTCTACAATTGAAGCCTTCATAACACAATATGTGGAATAGTGATTTATGGTATGCTTTTTCATCAGTGATTGTACATCTATATTGTAGAATTCCTTTCCACGGTCAGTTTGGAAATTGTTTGGACATCGTTTGTTATCTCAAAATATTCTTGCAAAAGCTTCGGCGACTTCGCGTCCACTCTTACTCTTAAGCGGTATGGTCCACGCGTACTTGCTCAGCACATCGATAACCGTAAGTATGTAGTGGTAGCCTCTGTTGAAGCGTGAATACGGACGCATTTCTACCACATCCGCTTGCCAGAGATCATCGTATCCGCGTACGATAACGCGTTGACGGGTAAAATTTCCTTCCGGAGCATGCAATTCTTTTACGAGACGTTGTTTTTCGATTGTAGCACAATTTGTCGCCATAGTTGACTTACTATATGTTTACTCCTGCATGTCAGTTGTTTTATTCTGGTTTGATAGATATTGAATTGTACGCTGAATGTGTTTTATAGCGTCGCGCCACGCTTGCACGTCCTGCTGCAATGCGATAATGTTTCTCTCACGTGTCTCTTGCCATTCATTCACACTCGTGACACACATATCTCCATATCATTTGTTGGCGGCGTCAGTGTCGGTATCAGGTTGCGCTACATGCAGTATCTTACATGACCTTGCATCGTAGCCGGAATCGACAAAGCAGAGAGCGTTATTACGCACGTAATTTTACAGTATTGCTTCTCTTTTATAATAATACATCGACGCTCCGTGTGTTCCGAGCAATATCCCAAATTTGTTGATTGACATAATGACGCGCACACAACTGACTCTAACGCCGACGCGCTATTTAATTTATACTGAGCCCCGCTTCGCGCAGTTCCTCAATGATCGACAAAATTTTGTTATTGTGAACATTACTCCCCGCCTGACGGGGAGCGTCTAGCAATCGCAAACGGTCAACGAGTTCATTGGGATTGTCCCAGTGCGTGTATTCGATCTTACGATCGCTTAGCGTCATATTACACGGTATATTTTTTGGTTCCTTAGTACGTACTCTGGATATTAAAGGTGCAATTATGTGTCTGTATTTGTAGTCTTTGTTACCCAGTATTGCACCAAGCCTGTTATGATGCTTTCTATGAACATGAGTCATTTTCAATATCTGTTTGTATTTTTGTTTATCTTCTTCGGCATATAACTCGCTTTTCGGACATTTCATGAAAATCAATTCGTACAATCCTTGTGGTGCTTTGAAGCGTATACCGTCTACGATTATATTATCCTGGTCAACCACGTCAAAACTTTTATCACCAAGCATCATTCCATCGTTGTCGAAATACACACCGTATACGTAGTCTATGTCGTTCTCTTTCTTACCAGTTAGAATAGCTTTCATATATTGTTGCGCTACCGGGCCAAAGTGACTTTGAAACATTCCAAGACTTTCTAACGTTCGCATTTGACGATGAATAGTCGACTCAAACGATTCGTTGGCAGTAGCATCAGTAGCGACGATAGTGTCAATTGATAGAAAATCTTATGTCGTTCGATTTGTTTTTTTTTTTTGGAGTAGAAGTCGCCATTGCAGTGTTATATCGTGTGCGCTTTGAATTGTGTAAAGTAGGAGTGTTTCGTTCGATGTCTGTGTTTATTTCCGCTTTGTCTCGTGTGACGTAACTGTGAGAAACGATGTGTCCAACGTATTTTGTTTAGTTTCAGTATTTTCAGCAATCTGTTTTAGAGGTTTGATAATGGGTTTGAACTGTCTTTCAAATGCAATTTTCTTTTCTACTTTACCGGTTTTCACAGCGCGATATTTCTGACGAATAGCCTGACTTGTTTTTGCAATCTCCTTTACTACTTTCTCGCGATCTAAATATAATTTTACTGCTTTTGTCAAGTGAAGCCATGTTGCACTGTAGGAAAGACGATACTTGGTTAATGTCTCAACAACTATTAACTACTTGACGGCATCGCGAACTCGTTACCTTCTTTTCTATTTTGACCTCTGTTCAAAGGACTATCCTTGTTGAACACTAAAAATCTATACTTGTGTTGCCAACATGTGCGACATAATGTACTTCTCGTACGGCATATCCGTGTTTACATAATCGTTGTACACATGTTTGAGATTAGTATTATCTTGTTTAAAAAGAATTATCAGATTTGCGTTATCACGTATAAGATGTTTTGGTATCCTCGCGTACGTCTGACAAAGATAAAAATAATCGACACTCAAGTGACGACCTATTGCAAAGTATTCTCGTATCGTATCCTGATTGTCACATGCCACGTTATCAAAAATAAAATTAGAATTCGGAAATGTTTCATTTGGCGGATTCACATTGCTATTATTAGAAAAAGTAAAGTAACCGATTTTATCTACTGCTGAAAATACATTTTTCAGATATTGATACTTCGGTTGTTGCAACGACTAGGGGAATACACGTACACGTTCTCAAAACCTACACCGTGTGGACTTTCAAGCAAGCTTACCACTACATTTGTCTTGCCGCAGTTCGAAGAACCGCACACACTACCGCGTTTAGTAACCGGTAGTATTATTCAATGTCTGCGTATATTTTTGCCGGACCTTTATTCAGCCTTGCTGTCGAAATTAAGTACTTTAAGTGGCACAAGTTGCCGCACGAACTGCATTGTTTGTTTTTAATTGCTTCGCGATAGCAAAGAGCACTTATTTATAGAGACGCGTTGAGCGTTTCTACTCAGTCGTCAGAAGACAGCTGATGTCAAACGTATATTGCAATCTATGTCAGGTCGTGGATTGTTAAATCGCGTGATAAACGCTTTTCCCGTCGAATTACATATTCCGGGCTACCAATTTTGTGGTCCAGGAACGCGTTTAAAAAAACGATTAGCTAGAGGCGATCGCAGCATTAATCCATTGGACGTGGCTTGTCGTGAACACGATATAGCGTCTTCGCGGAGCAACAAACTTGCTGCTCGACACGTGGCTGATAACGCACTTGCTGCAAAGGCGCGCGATCGTATTACAGCGGCAGACTCGAGTTTCGGTGAGAGAGCAGCTGCGACCGCCGTGTGGGCGGCTATGAAAGCAAAAACAAAACTCGGCATGGGTTTCAAAAAGTAAAGCAAGTCAGCAAAAAGGAAGCGAATACTTCCAATTGGTAAACGCGACGGTTTGTTACCGGTCCTACCGCTGCTGGGTGCTCTCGGTGCGCTCGTTGATGGAGCGGCAGTAGTTGCAAAAACGGTAAAGATACAAGAGTTGCACAACGGCAGCTAGACGAAATGCAACGCCATAATCGCGCAATGGAAGGTCGAGGAATTTATCTGACTCCGTACGGATGGGGACTTTCAAAGAAAAAAAACGGTGAAAAAACATTAAATGTACCTACAGGTGTAGCAACAAATATGCAGTTAGACCAACTAGCTAAGCGCATGCGTATACCTTTCTTTAGACATGTTTTCATGCGTAATACATTACGGACGTAGTACACTGCAATGAGAGTAGTATCGTCAATTTGGATGATACAAATGGACCAGGTACTCACTGGGTGGCGTATGCAAAAAAAAAGCATGTCATATATTTTGACAGTTTTGGCACTTTTCAACCAACGAAAGAAGTGGTGCGTTATCTAGAGCATGCCGTGGACAAAATAGAATATAACCGTACATTTTATCAACGTTACAATCAAAGCAATTGCGGTCACTTGCGTTTATGATTCCTTCAAACGGTTAATAAGCTATATTTCCATAAATAGTGTACTATCAAACTTTACTACGCATTCTACAATATGTCACTAACGTTCACACTTACTGGTAAAAGTAGCATCCTTGCGGTCAGCTACTTTTCTCCATTGATTTAAGTGACGGTGATTACGAGCTTGGACTGACAGATTTTGAAACGTATCATACGATACCGAACGTACAGTCGTCAAACAATAAGTTGTAGAAAGATTCACAACTTTCACAACTACAAACAACGATGTGTTTTTGATAACAAACGAGCTCTGTTTGCGCGCAGCATCTTTCGGCTGGAAATAATCGACCTGTACAGATACCGCTCATTTATTCTAAACAAAATATTTATTATCAATAAATCTGTTATACATAACTTGCCGTTTCAGCTCTACAAAGAATTTTTCAATACCTAATTATCAAATTTGGACAAATTTCATTTACGCGAATATAGAAGGATGATTAATAAAATTAATTGGTTAAAACATAAGTTGATTAAAAGACATTCCATTAAAAACTTAAAATATTTTGTAACTTCACGCGATCAGTCTCCTCAAAATATTGTTTCTACATCTTGCAATAGTTTTTTCACACATAATTCTTTCAGATTTTCCTTTTCACCGCCTACTATTGAACAACCTATTTACACAAATAACTTAAATTTTCAAACATTCTCAAGAAATTTATTAGAACCACGTAAAAATTGGTTTATTAACCTCACTAATACGTATATTCCTTCTGAAGTTTCTGGGTTGTTACAATTAGGAGAGAAGTTTTGTCTTCCACCTGTCAATAATCAAAAACTTACGTTTGAATTGATTAAGAATTTCGAAAACAATATTAATTATTTAAATAATAACAATAAAATAGAATGCCGTAATCGATTTGTTTCTACTCTCAAACATATGAGAGTCTCTAAATTCAATAATACTACATATTACGGAGATGTCATTCAAGCTCAGAAACTCACTCGTCAATTTATAAAAAATCATCCTTCTATTGCTTTTACTAGAGCTGATAAGGGTAATGCGGTTGTTGCAATAGATAGGGACTTGTATACGAGTCGAATGGAGGAGATGCTTTCTGATACCAACACGTACGTTCTTATAAAAAAGAATCCAGTGATCTCTATATTGAATTCTCTCAAAGTTTTAATTAAGAGATGGAAGGCTCGCGATTATATCTCTGATCTAACATATAAAAATTTAAATACATCTATAACTATCCTTCCTAGAGCCTATGGAGTTCCGAAGATACACAAACCTGGTAATCCTTTCAGGATCATTATTTCTTCTATTAATAGTCCTCTACATAACTTGGCAATGTTTTTACATAAAATAATTAAAAAAAATCTTCAACCCCCGTCGAGTTTTGTTTATAATAGTTTCTATCTTGCTAGTTTGATCTCCAACGTTAACTTCGATGATAATTTCGAACTCATTTCACTCGACGTTGTATCTTTTTTTACTAACATTCCATTTGAACTTGTAATTAGTGGTTTGGAAAAGAGATGGTGTTTAATTACACATAATACAAGTTTACCTAAAGAGGAATTTTTTCTAGCAATTAATTTGGTATTTAACTCTACTGTTTTTCTGTTCAATAATAAATATTATAAACAGACCTTTGGAGCTCCTATGGGTTCTCCTCTCTCTCCGATTCTTGCAGACATTGTAATGCAAGATCTGGAAATATCCGTTTTTGAATCTCTTTCCTTCCGTCCACCTTTACATGTAAGATACGTTGATGACATAGCTCTCATGGTACCTAAAGAGCAATTTGATGCTGTTTTAAATCTTTACAATACTTATCACCCACGACTTCAATTTACTTTGGAGGTGGGTTGTGACAGACTCAATTTTTTGGACATTACTATTATTAAAAATAATAACAAATTAATACATGTGACTGGTATCATAAGCCAACGTTTTCTGGTAGATACCTTAACTATTATTCCAACCACCCTATATGTCAAAAAAGAGGCACGGTCATCAGCCTCGTGGACAGGGCCTTCTTTTTATCACATCCGAAATTTCATTCAAAAAATTTTGACTTTATATTTAATTTATTAATTGACAATAATTATCCTACGGACTTCATATATGACAATTTCATAATTAGACTGAAACAGAATTTTTATAAAAACAATGACATAAGAAGGTTTCTGTCTAGCAAGAATTCTAATGACATACAGCGTCACTGGTTTGTCTTACCTTATATTAACAAATTTTCTGAGAGATTTTCAAATATATTTCCTACTGACTCTCACACGCGATTAGCTTATTATAACCTAGACAAACTGGGGAAATTCATCAACGTTCTTAAGGATCCTTTACCTCTTCTCTCACATCTTTCCGTGGTATATAAGATCAATTGCCGTGACTGTGAAGCCTCGTATGTAGGACAAACTGGCAGAATGTTACAGGCCAGAATTAAGGAGCATAAAAGTCACATCAATAGAAATTCCACTCAAAGATCTGTAATTACTGAACATAGACAGCAATATTCACATGATTTTGAGTGGGCAAAGGTAGAAATTTTGGATTTTGAGAGATCATACAGGAAAAGGTTGGTATCAGAAATGCTACACATAAAAAGTCAAGTCAGCGGACGTAATTTACAGTGCGACACAGAAAATTTAAATAATGCCTATTTACCGTTTGTCGATAAGACATTGTAAATTGATATGTTTCTCGTTCATTTTGAATTCTATCTTTATACACACGTTGTTTCCCAGTCGCATTTCCACCTTTGTAAAGTGTTGGTCGGGATGGCTAGTGTGGATATCCACGATCAACATTCAGCGACCTATTTTATCTAATATAATTTGTAAGTGACATTGTATATTATATTTTCTGCGATTTTTAATTAATTTTTATTTTTTTATTTTTTTTCATTTTTTGTATCTTATTAATTGTTTTTATATGTTATTTATTGTAGAAATGCATTTGAAAAGGACCTAATACAAGGTCGAAAGCGTTCATGCTAATTTAATTGTTTAATAAACGGATTTAAATGTTTACACTCTAACAACAGTGTTATTGCTTCAACAGCCAACATTTATTGTTCTTTGAAAATTCTTGAAGCTTCATACAATCATCTTTACATAAATAAGTTGTAATATGATATGGATGACAAGCAAATTCTAATTCCTGAAGGATCGTACGAATTGCGGGATATCAACAATTATCTGCAACATGCAATGGTGCAACGTAATGCGAGAAGTGAAGATAAAGATGAGGACATCGCATCACTAATATTACGCGCAAAAACTAACACAATGAAAAGTGAAATAAACTGCGCTTATCAAATTAATTTTATTAAATCTGACACCATTGGATCGCTGTTGGGATTTTCGTCAACTCGTATTTTAGATCCACGACAGTGGTATGTATCAATCGTGCCGATTAATATTATCAACGTTTACATTATCCTAATAGAGTGCAACGCGACTGCGGGTGCGTACAGTAACAACCGGTGCGTGCATACGACACATGAGTTCTCACCGAACGTGCCACCAGGATATAAGATCTCGGAAACAGCTGCACAGATCATTTATTTTCCGACCATCGTGCAGAGCATTACGGATCTGACGATATGTATTGTGGATCAGAAAGGGCAATTGCTTCATTTTCGAGGAGAGGAAATAATCGTCAGGTTACACGTGCGACGCCGACGAGTGTAATACGCGGCATGCTCGTGCTGAACGAGGCGGATCAATTGACGCGAAATACGAGGTTTCCATTACAAACACTACTACGACGTATAGTAATCGGAAGAAGGTGAGTTTGATAAACGGTATATTTGTATAATTGTTAAGATTTATCGTACGCAAATTTTGAAATTATAGTCGACATTTTAACCGTTGGAGGTGAGCCGATCTTTGTCGATCGTATCGTCAAGATTGAAACTCACACGTACACTCCGTATGTGAACACGACATTTGAACTCAGTGATGAGATACGCATACAACATCAAGACTTGTATACTTTACCGTGTCAAAGTTGTCTTTATGTTCAAGGAAAAATTACATTAACGAAGAAGAATGAAGAAAAAGTATATTTGAGTAATAACTGTGTGGCTTTTATGTTTGATGATATTTGCTTTGAACTCAATGGTGTGGAGATTGATCGTAATAGAAACGTTGAAATAATCAGCAGTATCAAAAATATTACTGTTCCGTCCGAGCCATATTTTTGACTTAACTTTTTTACTAATACCTCACATGTAAACTCACCATATTCTTATGCATAAGTACACTTTATAATTATTGCGTTCCTTTTTTTTTGCGCAGGAGAAATGTATTTACGCACACCCTGACCCAGACTAGGTTTGGGCCAAGATAGTGTGGGACTCGCCCCACCAGAGCGCACCCCGGTGGGGAATATCCACTGAAACCCTTGCGGTGTCCACCTTCCGCTCTTTTAGGGCTGCCCCGGTACCTTTTTTAAAACGACCCAAAAACAGCCCGATAGGCATGGGGACTTTCGTCCTCCTATCTTAAATAGAGGAGCAAAGCTCCTCTACAATCGGGGGGAGACACAGCCCCTCTCCCGCCGTCTGCGAGCCGAGTGCAATGAAGGGGGAACCCCTCTCGGCCTCAAGTCAAACGCCGAAGCGGACTTGACCCCATGATAGTAGTATTGACCTCCCTATTGTCTCGAAACGCGAAACAAGAGGGAGGTCCTCCCCCCACATTGCGCTCAGCCACCGCTGAGTTGAGTCTCAACTAGGGCTCAAAACAACGGGAACCGGGCCACCACTTAACATTGCCTGGTCTCTTAAAAGAGAACCAGGCGTCGCCATCTATATCTGGTGCTAAACGCACCAGATATACGGAGGAGCGGCTCCCCGGACCCTTGTATCGGAGCCGGGGAGAACCGCATCCTCCCTACCCTCGTCAGGGTTTGCTAACGGGCACGGAAGCTCCCCGGCCGATGGCCAAGCACCGGGCCCCGCCCATTCGGTGGGAGGACTCCCGGCCCGACCCCTCACAGAGGGGACACCCCTCATCCTCTGTACAACCGGCCGCTCTGTGCCCCGGCCGACCACAGCAATAACAAAGATTACTGCGGTCGATCTGGCTGGAGCACAGAGCTCTGCAGTGCCCAGGCTGGAAACACTTGTAGCACTGCAGGGGGCGGGGACGGAGTGCTCGCACCCTTGCCACCACCCAGCCCACTAAAACTTTACCCTTTAATCGCCTTGGCCGCCGCTTCAGCTGGGCAGCGAACCAAGGCGACTCCACCCACGGGCTGGGAGCGACGCAGGGATACTACCCTAACGCCACTCCCGTCACCAAACTCTGCCACGAACTCTTTGCAGAGATCGTCCTCCGTGGTGAACTCTTCCAATCCCGAAACTAATATCTCCACGTTTCGGGATGGACGAGCCACCCTGACTTCTTCGGGGAGAGCCTCTTTCAACTTGGAGGCGAGGAGGTCCGCCTTGGATTTGCTGTCTGCTTTGGATTTGCGGTCCTCCTCTCCCACCTCCAATGACAAGTGTTCCTCCAGGGTCCGACAGACCCGGGAGACGCCCGCCGACCTAGGGTCCACCTTATTTCTCGCGTCTCGAAAGACTTGAGCATACGACATGCCCTCCCCCTCGAGACGCAAGGTAACCGCCTCCGGGGTGGTACTCTATTGACCACAGTACGATTCGACACCGCTCGATTCGACACAGATTTATTCGACACCAAATTATTCGACACCGTACGATTCG
>NW_018022731.1:0-2197 GCF_002006095.1 Pseudomyrmex gracilis | reverse complement strand
GAATCGTACGGTGTCGAATAATTTGGTGTCGAATAAATCTGTGTCGAATCGAGCGGTGTCGAATCGTACTGTGGTCAAACGGAACCCGCCCCCGCCTCCGTACGCGGAAGTACCTCGCAAGGCGGCCGCTGGCTTGACGAGGGTGGGGTCAAAGGAGGGGAAAACTCCCCTCGACCGGCATCAGCGGCCGTCCCCCCGCCCTTTGTAGGCGCCTTGGTGATCTTTACCACCTGCTTTTTCTCCTTCTTCTTCTTCTTTCTCTTTTCCTTTTTTTGCTCCTTTTTTTTCGCCTGTGCCCTAACAGGAACAGGCGGGGGAATCGGAAACCTACTAACAGGGAGGGCCGTTTCGGGAGCCCCCGCTCCAAAAGTTTTTGGAGCTCCCCCGAGACGGTACACCGCACCACCCTCTCAATCTCCTCTAACCAGGAGGGGGGAATCTGACTCTCTTCTGACCGGAGTGGAGCATGTAGCTCCTTCCGGCCTCGGCATGGAGACGTCGGCGATGGCACGTACCGACGTCTCCATGCTTTCGTGAAGTGCATGAAGCGACCGGGAGGTCTCATTATGGACCCCCTCGATCGCCGCACGCGCCCCCTCAACTCCCTTCTTAATTTCCTTCAGGTCAGCGAGGGTGGAGGCATTAACCTCATCAACATCCTCACTGACCTGGAAGATAACCTCCAAAATTTGTCGCTCAGAGGCAACCTGCCCCCGAGCGACCCTTTATACTTCGTTGGCCACGTTGGCGACACCCCTCTCGATGTTGTCAACGGTCTCACGGAGAGGGGTAAATCGAGCTCGGAGTTCCAGGAAACCTGAAGCGATCCTTTCCCGGAGCTCCCTCGGCCTGCCCGCTTTCTCCTCCCTGGACATTTTAGAGCGACGACAAAGTCGCTTCCAAAGCTCGTCCAGGGAGTCAGTTACGTGGTCAAAGAGGGCGCCGATGCCCATCGTAACAAGGGAGCAATCGGCCACCCCGAAACCCTCTTGAAGAGCCGACTCCAGGCTCTTGTCAGCCTTCCTCTTTTCTCTATACTGCTCAGCTACGGCGGTAGCAGATTGTTCAGAGGGTCCCGCCGTCAACCCTTCCTTCTGCCCTTCGCTGGATAACAACGCGGCGGGAGCAGGGACAGTACTCCCACCGTGCCGGCCCCTGAGTGTCCGATCACTCTGGGGCGAGAAGTCCTTCTTCGTCTTGCTGTCCATCATGTTTTCTACTTAATTGATTCTACATCGGTGTTTTCCTTCACCTAGATCGGTTGGTAAACAAAACCCAACGAGCCCGATCTGCCCGAAGGTTGAAGTGCTTTTAAGGCGGCACTCACTCGCCTTTGACGTGGATACTTCATCAGGTTTAATGGGGCACTTTATAGGCTACTTCCTTCCCACAGGAGCAACCACCCCACTCTCAGTATCCAGCGCTGTTTGTCTGCGACTGCTTATTCCCCCCGAAAGGGTTATTCGCAGCTAACCTCAGTACTTGAGACCGTTCCCCTATCCGCAACCCGGCGACGCGCTTGGTGACAGTTAGCTCTGTCCTTGGAAGGCCCGGGCTGTCCCCCGACCTCCAAACCGAGAATTACTGCGTTACTTTCCTTATCTATATATATATATGTTTGTACAGACGGCGTCATTAATTCGAAGAATAAGCGCGGGGATCGGAGGGCAAGCGGGGCGGTAGCTCGTAGCGCCAACGGGCGCTGTACTAACTAACTAGTAGCAATCGGGTGTCCACAACTACGTCGTGTCGATAATGTAACTGCTAGTTCTTTCTATTTTCTTTTCAAAACGTAAAACTATTGGCCATTTACTGAAAGTCTAACGTTGACAAATAACATGTGTATGTATATATGTGTGTTAAAATGAAACTGTAAAGTCTTCTGTATATGAGAGAAACGTATATTGTAAAAATCTCGTTAAAAAAATTGTACATTTAAAATTATATGTAGCCGCAAAATAAATATAATTCTCTTATATTATTATTTTATTATATTATATCTATATATTATTGTGTATACAATTAAATATATGTAAAAATCAAAACATTAAATAATGAATAGGGCAAACTGTGCATACATAAGAAGAAATAGATATATTATAACAAATAAAAATATGTCGAAAGTTGAATAAGCTTATGTCAGAGGTAATAAAGTTTATTCATATAAAAACAATATCGCGGTGAAACAATTTGATAA
>NW_018022730.1:15922-23380 GCF_002006095.1 Pseudomyrmex gracilis | reverse complement strand
GACACGACCAGGCAGATCCGCCAGCATCCAGAGAGGAGCTGACGATCAATGCCCAACCGCGCCGCCACCAGCACATGCTGGGAACAAAATAATGTTCCGTGTAGTTACTGCGAGGCGGCCAGACCACGTGCGCACCGAGCGCTCCGAGAGCCCCGAGCTCCCGCCTCGAAGCTACTATAAGGTGGGAACCCATTCGGGGGGAAAAATTAAGTATAAATCGCCTATAATATCCTGTCAATTCGAGAAATTGTTTAATATTTTTTGGTGTTTTAGGTTTAGGAAATAATTTAACGGCTTCTAACTTTTTAGGATCTAGTTTAACTCCGTCTTTACTAAGTATGTGTCCTCAATAAGTAACTTCGGTTTTCAAAAATTCGCATTTATCGGGTTGCAATTTTAGGTTTGCTTGACGCAGTCGGTTTATTAAAGCGTTATATTTTCGTTTGTTCTTCTAGTGTAGCCGCATAGATTACGATGTTGTTTATATAAACAAACAGTTCTTGCCCTTGTAGACCTGACAGAACTATGTCCATTACTCGTTGGAACGTGGCGGGAGCGTTTTTGAGGCCAAACGGCATTTTTTTGAACTCGTAGTGTCCGAACGGGGTCGTAAATGCGGTTTTATGGCTATCAGTTGGATCCATTTCTATTTGATGAAAGCCCGATGCTAAATCTAGCACGGAGAAGTATCGAGCTCTCCCTAATTGATCTAATATGTCAACGATATTCGGTAGCGGGTAGGCGTCACCGATTGTTTTTTCGTTTAATGCTCTAAAATCTAACACCATTCTCCAGCGTTTGTTTCCTTTGGAGTCTTCCTTTTTGGGTACTATCCATATGGGCGTATTATATAGCGATTGCGAAGGTTTAATTATTTCTCTGTTCAATAATTCGTTAACTTGTCTAGTTATTTCTTCCTTGTGGAGCTGAGGGAATCTATACTGTCGCGTATTTATAGGTTGGTCGTCTGTGGTTTTTATACTGTGTTGCAAAATATGCGTCGCCGTTAGTTGCTCTCCAGGTATGTAAAACCTGTCTTGGCTATCCTTTATTAATTGTGTTACATTTTCCTTCTCCAATTCGTTTAGATGGTCGACGCGTAACAAACTTACAATTGTTGATAATCTATCACCTCTTTCGCTTGAGGCTTCGTCTTTGTCAATTACTGTCAAGCAGTTCTCATTGGAAACAAATGCCGCAAAAGGGTCTTCTATTATTTCCGTTTTTTGTGGTGATTTTCTTTTTCTCATAAATTTGTCAATTATTCCTTCTGATTTTCGTAATCTCTCTACTACGTCTAAAGACGGATTTTTCTTAATTTGACATTTTTGAGAATTTTGAGAAGATTCTGGTATCATTGATCTCGCCTTTCTTAGTTTTTCAAGAAAATCATTGGCAGTGATGTATTTTATCGAGTCTTCATCCTCCTGATTTTCTTTTTCTTTTTTATACAGGGTGTCCCAAAATTGCCGTACAATCTTTCGTAGGCAGGTAGAAGGAGTAACACTGAGTCGAAAAGTCCTGAACCATTTTTTTCTATTATTTATAATAAAGGAGTAATTATTGAGTAAATCAGGCCAATCAGCGCAGACCTTTAGCCAGGCACACGTCAGTGAGCGCTTACACACACCAGGCGCGCGGCTCACTGACGTGCGTCTGGCTAAAGGTCTGCGCTGATTGGCCTGAATTACTCAATAATTACTCCTTTATTATAAATAATAGAAAAAAATGGTTCAAGACTTTTTGACTCAGTTTTACTCCTTCTACCTGCCTACGAGAGATTGTACGGCAATTCTGAGACACCCTGTATATCCCAACCCTTGGAAATGTAATTTTTCCTAGAGAGGTAACACTTCTCTCTTTTAGAATTTTATTTAAAGAGGTCGGTTTGCGTAGTGAGGTTTGGTAACTTCCCTCTCCGCAACCGACGGATTCGAAGGGTTTTGAAGAGGTTTGGATACTTCCTTCTTCCGAGTTTTCTGAAGGAGCTGAGAAACTCCCTCTTTTGAGTATTTTGGGATGATTAATTACAGGTGAGGTCGGATTATTTTCCTCATCAAGGATTTCAGGAGAGGGGGTTTAGTAAGCTTTTCTCCCGGATTTTTCTAAATTGCTGCTAATTTCATTTATTATTACAAGTTTATCGTTTTCGTCAAAATTCCTTTGATTCTTATTTATGTCTCCTCTTTCATTTTGATTTAATTCTTTATCTACTTCGTTATATTTTTCGTTCTTGTCTTCGGCGTATTTGCGATAGTTTATAGTAGAGTGATTCCTGTTCGGGAAACACTCGTTGCTGTGCGCCTTGTCGGGCGTAAAAGGAGAAAAACTGTTGTTTGTGTCTCTTTTGGAGTTTGTTTTATGAGGGTCTAGTAACTCATTCAAGGGTTTAAGATGCAGCGTCGGTACGCGCACCTCGACTTTGTCATCTAACGTACTCACGACATTTAAATAAGCTTTCCCGGAAACATTTTCGACTATCGTGTCTCCCAGGTAAATTCCGTGTGTCAATTTTAGTCGCGGTATATAACCGACCTTGATTTTGGGATTTCCTATACTGACATAAAACAGCGATTCCGATCTCGGCGCTTACCACGGTTTCCGGCGAGAAAAACGGTATTTTAATTCCAGAGACATCTAAATGTCCCTGTGCGTAATCTATTTTTTCGAGGAATTACGATTAAAGAATTCATTCCCTAGGATTGTGGATTGCGCTATCGGAAAATCTTCGGATACTATATGAAAGATCACCGGTATGTCAAATAGAGTTAGTGTAACTTCGCCATGAGTATACACGGGATAATTATTAATACCGTTTAATTTCAAGATGTTAGATCGGTTAATTTTTTCATTATCTGGAACAAAATTTTTTTTAATAACATTTGGACCGGAACCGGTGTCTAATAGCAATGTCGTGTACGGAATCGAGTCGGCTAATTTAACTCGAACAGTCGGTAGGCGACCGTGCTTATCGAGATTAATAGTTACTGGATGTATGTCTGCTTCGGGTTTGTTTATTTGGGCGTCGGGCCGTCGGCTCTGGGTGTGAACCTCGTTTGGTCCCCTGTGACACACCCGGCTTCGAGGGGCCGTTGAAGTTTTTCTGGTTATTTCTACGATTGTTGCTAGCATTCCGCAATTCGCAGTTTTCGAGAAAATGCCCCGGTTCTTTACAGTATCGGCAGAAGGAGCAGCTGCCCGACGGAGATTGTTTCGCGAGGCATTCTTTCGCGGTGTGACCATTTTTATCGCAAATCTGACAGATTAACTTAGGTTGTCGCGGGATTTTGTGCTGCTCGTTCCGTTTCTGCCAACAATTATTCGCGGAATGCCCGGTCTTATCGCACCACTGACAGATTAAGTATGGTTTATTTGCTATGTTTTTATTACTGGCTCTACATTCTCTTGCGTAATGACCGACTCTCGAGCATAATTGGCAGGTAACGTAATTTTCCTGAACTATGTTTACTTTTTGCCGCGCTCGCGGATCGCGAAGGTGACATCTATCCGCGCTATGCTCGCGTTTTTTACAAATCTGACAAATCAGGATTTCGGACCCTAAGTCGACGCGTTTAGAGTTGGTTTGAGAAAACGGCCCGAGTTTTCGGCAGTTTCCCGCTGTGTGGCCTTCTTTATAGCAAATCTGGCAAGTTTTATGTTCGGTAGTTTGTGGCTGGTTAGTATTCGAGTTTATGTGATTCCCGTGACGAATATCGTTTATGGCGCGTAGCTCTCTTTCTATGCGGAGAGCGTCGGTTACTGTTCCTTCTACGTCTAAATTTCTGGAGATTTGTTGTTCGATCTCAGGTTTTAATCCACAAATAAAACATTTAACCATGTCTTCTTCTAAATCGGCTTTACTATCTAAATCGCGAGATCCTTCTCTCGATCCTTGGTGCGCTTCTAATATTTGATTGCCTAGCATTTTGACTCTGTTAGCGTAGGCAATTACGTTTTCATTGGTTTTTTGATAAACGCACCCTAGCTCGCCTTGTAGTTGGTATATATTTTTAGACGATCCGTGTACTTGTTCTAAAAATTTTGTTAGCTTAGCTATATATATATTGTGTCGAAATCGTGATCCTGGATAGTGCGTCGAGCTTCGCCTACTATCCGAGTTCTTATTACTTTGGTAAATTGAGCTTCTGCCTCTTTCGGCAGCATGGATTTCGCTTCCTCGCACCCCTCGATGAAATAGTTTAACGGGATATTTGTTCCGTCAAAGAAAGGTACGGCTTCTACCGCGTATTATAGGGTGGCAAAGGGGTTTGGTTGGGCCATGGTTTCGACCTCAGTATTGATTAAATTTAGGAAATCGTCTTTTTTGTCGGGTAGCGTTGGAGTAAAACGCTTCTGAATCGCAGGGCCCCGAGATATCAGGCCCTACAACCGTTTGATCGAAAGTAGTGTTGCTAAATTTTGAGACTGGTGTACGAGGCAGCGTTGCAAAAGTTGCGAATTGATCAACAATAGTTTCGTCAAATGAAAAAGTCGAAGGGACTGCCGTTTGCTCTGGCGTCGAGGTGGCTACAGGTGTTGATGTTTTTCTTCGCGTTTTTGGATCGATCGCGGATTTGTAAATTTTGTTTATTTCGTCTTTATCGGATATATGCCTCGTGTTCATTTCTGCATCCCAAAAATCGCACTCAAAATCCTGGACGAGCTCCCAATTTTACGCAGTCCTGTTACGTCCTGGCCCATGGATACGGTCGGGCTATGGTGGTACGCAACAGCTAGACGTTTTGTTTTAGATACTCGACACAGAAGATGCGGAAATCTATTTGTGTGCGAGTCGAGCGAGTTGTTTATACTCACGGACGGGTCAACGGCGCGAGCTGATATTACTCCGTTCTGTGTATTCTCGCTCGGTAGTCTCTTTTTAAAATCTGGAGCGGTCGCTCCAAGGACTAGGGACGAGACCGTGCGATCGTAGGGACGGGAAAATGTACGAGGTCAAGTCTTAATTAACGAATTAGTTGCTACACAATTTATATTTTTTCATGCTAAAATATTTTATTTTTATATATTATGTTTTATTTTTTATTTATAATTACAATGTTGATCGAATTAGTTTTTTGTTACAAAAGGTGATGAGGTGTTAAGTGTAACGCGAGTTTTACAATAGCGGCGGGTCATCACTCGGAGACCGGCGGAGACGTGTTGTGTGTGCGTGGATGTGTATGTGAGTATTTAGGGCTCCCGGTAGAATTTACATGTGTAATGCTATCATGGTTGTGTGTGTGTGGGTAGCCGATCCGTGGCTTGAATTTATTTTAGGAAAAATTGAAGGTTAACGGATAAGTGGATAGTATAGGTGGAAGAGGGCTCCGGGAACATAAAAATAGGCATGGGAGTATGGCAGGATAACAAAAATTATTTCAAAAAAGGGGAGATTGGGTATCATTCTGTCAAGTTTTTCGGGTGTTATACGATTAAGGTCTATGGGTAATCTGCCGGGGGATATTGGTGAGTATGACCGTGGATAGCAAAAAAGATGTGACAGGAAATTAATTACAAGGTTGACAGGGGGGATGTAGAGATGTCTGACCGAGAGGAGGAAGGGGAAGTAGTGAGGCGTTCAAAAATTACCTCTACTTCCAAATTCGGAATCGGTAGGAGAAGTAGGAGTCGAGTTTCGGAGAGGGGGAGGGTTTTCAAAGAGAACACGCGGGGATCATCTTCGAGAGGTACAGGAGAGTACGAAGGAGGCTCGTACCACGAATCGGCGTCGCTTTCGTGGTTCGAGTTTTTTGCCAGTGTGTGTGTAGTAGGGCAATGATTCAAATTTGTTTGTGTGTGTGGTGTAGTCTCAGTTTGGGTCGCTGGTTCCCTAACCGTAGCGCGGGTCGGAGTCGTAGAAGTCTGTTCGGCTCCGTGCGGTGTAGCTCGAGGGCGGCACGTTGCAGGACCCAATTACGCTGAATTCGGCGAACCCTTATCGTACAGCGGGAAATTCCTTTATTGTTTACTTAAATGATTTTAATAAGAAAAATGCCCAGTTTTTTAAGAGCAAACCTACAGTTGATCTCTGAATTTAAATTCGACTGTGAGGTTTCTCTCTCTCTCTCCCTCTTTTTTGTTATTTCTATTATCTTATTATCCTCTTTTTCTTGTGTAGGGAGGGGGGGTCTTGAATTGATAACTCAATCTACCACTTACTATTTATTGGTGACTCAGCGGTTTCGATCGGTGGGGAGACCTGTGCTGTGGTTGAGCTCAAAGGTGGTTCCTCGGTCGCAGTAACCGGCCGTTGAGCCTGAATGGTCTTCAAGTTTGACGGTTGACTCGCACTTTGCATTCGCACGCACTTGTTACAACCGCGGTGGAACTCGGTAGCGATTTTTTAGATTTTTCCCGGCGCACTCCAGATTCTTTCTGCCTCTGTTCGTGGGAGTGTCGCTGTATATGCGCCTTTTGGTAGCCACGGGGCTTCCAATCAGAGCGCTTGATCGGTTCGCCCGCTTTTACCAAAAACGGTGGTGATTGTTTTGTGTTCACTCAATTTTTACTGTCGCGTGTTTTCTCAGATCGATCTCCTGTTCTCTATCCGGGAGTTTTCTGTTTAGTCTGCGTTTTATCTCTGCGGTTTTGTTTAAGATAAAATTTGTTTGTACCGAGTGTTCATCATACTGCGTTGCATAAAGAAGGAAACTGTAGAGTCGCAGGACGTAACACGCTACATTTTATGAGGTTTCTTCTGATGTTTAACTGTATTTTTGTGTATATGTATAATTTGGTGCTGAGATGTGTGTAAAGCCAGCGGCATATGATGCTTTTCTGTCCGCTAGATTTTTTGAATGCTGGCTGCCGTGCTGACTAAAGCAAGAGCAAAAGCAAGTGTGGTGATATATGTCGCAGTGCTAATGTTTTCATATTTAAAAAAACTTTTTAAATGTATTATGTGAATGTATGTGTACATTTAGAGTTACGTTATCATATGTAAAGAGCATATATTGTTATTTGTATTAGATATATTTTCTGTTATATTATTTATATTATAATATATTTTTATTAGTTTATTTTTTTATTATTTTTATTATTTTATAATACATTTTTGTATTTTGTGTGTAGATGTGAGTGTGTGCATTTTAAACAATGCTATCAGCATATACAGGGTGTCTGATAATGACCGTATAACCACTCGTGTGTAGATAGAAGAGATTATTCTGATTCGAAAAGTCCTTTACCATTTTGCGAGATTCGCAATATTTAAAGAGATTTTAATACATAAAGATCCACGAATGAACGTGCAGCCACATGCAAAATGACAGCTCGGAGCTGTCATTTTTTCGCGCGCTCGTACACCGTAGCAACGAAATGACAGGAACTAATAAGCATATAATATACATAAAAAATCAATAACTGCCGACGACTAACTAATGTGACGCGAAAATATAAACTTTGTACTTTTTTAATTGAAATGAATAAGTCTAATGTCAAGATAAATTAAAACTGAGT
>NW_018022730.1:0-11157 GCF_002006095.1 Pseudomyrmex gracilis | reverse complement strand
TATTCCGGATTTTGGCTTCACTTTGGCGATAATTTGACTTCGCTTTGCTTGTGGCAGACTCTGTCATCATTTTGGTCGCATTTTGACATTTCACATGTTGACAGACATGATTACCAAACCATATCCTACTGAGGACACAGATGGATATGATTCTGTGACCGAAATGTTTGCTGGGTATATATATGTATATACAGGGTGTCCCATAATTGCCGTCTCACCGCTCGTAGGTAAGAAGAGAGGATTATTCTCAGCAAACAAAGTAACAGTAACGTAACATTAATGTTATAATTTCCCACTCAATGATGTAACTGCAATGTAACATGCCTTGTACGTAGCAGTTACATTGTTGAGTGGGAAATTATAACATTAATGTTACGTAACTGTTACTTTGTGTTTGCTGGGTTCTAAGACGAAAAGTCCTATATCACTTTGGAAGATTCGCAATAATTAACGAGATATGAATTAATGAAGAGCCGCTAATCAGCGTGCATCCAACGTAAAGACAGCCCAGTCTGTCGCGCCGTAGCGACGGAATACAACAGAGGGGACAAACTCAGCTACTTTTAGTGGCAACGGAGCTTTACTTCGGTAGTCCTCGTGCCAGGCGGCAGCACAATCGATTTCTTTCTCTGCCTCTTTTCCCCCTTGTCTAGAAGTGCATCACCTGATATCAGCCATAACAGTTTCCAACAATTTCGCTTTTGCTGAGTTTTGTGGTATTTCGCTACATTTTATGAGTTTTCTTCTGGTTTTTAAGTGTATTTTTGTGTATATGTATAATTTTGTGCTGAGATGTGTGTAAAGTCAGCGGCACACAATGCTTTTCTGTTCGCTAGATTTCTTGAATGCTGGTTGCCGTGCTGGCTAAAGCAAGAGCAAAAGCAAGTGTGGTGATATATGATGCAGTGCGAATGTTTTCATATTTAAAAAAACTTTTTAAATGTATTATGTGAATGTATGTGTACATTTAGAGTTACGTTATCATATGTAAGGAGCATATATCGTTATTTGTATTATTTGATATATTTTCTGTTATAGTATTTATATTATAATATATTTTTATTATTTTATTATTTTATTATTTTTATTATTTTATATAATACATTTTTGTATTTTGTGTGTAGATGTGAGTGTGTGCATTTTAAACAATGCTATCAGCATATATAGTATGTATAGCATATATAGCATATATGTGTGCTGATAGAGCATTATTTAAAATGCGCACGCACATAAAATACAATAAAAATATAATATAAATAATATACCATAAAAAATATGCAATAAATAATACAAATAACGATATATGTATGCTCTTTACATATAATAACGTAACTTGAAATGTACACACACATTTACACAATATATTCACAATGTTTTTCTAAATATGAAAACATCCACACTATATACACTGCACCATATACACTACCACACTTGCTTTGTTACACACACATTTTAGCACAACACTATATACACAAAAATACACTTAAAAACTAGAAAAAACTCATAAAATGTGATTATCATTAAATAATAAAAACTATGTTGTTATAAATAAAAATGTTACAATTTATTAGATTAAGTTATTTGTGAATAAGTTTCTGAGGAATTATTAAATTTAACCGTTACTTCTATTATATAAAATTACAGAAAAATAGTTTATATACCAAATGCTTTTTATTTATGTATTAAATAAAAACATTTTTTTGTATTATTTTGTAAAGTAACTTCATATAATAAAAATAATGGTTAAATTTAATAATTGCTCAAAAACTTATAATTCATCTTACCTACATACGCGTGAGCGATTTAAACGCGGCGCCGGTATCCCCACTACTTTTTTTAGTTCGCAAAGAATGTGGTCCTTGCCGTAGACGGCGCTGAAAACTGTCCCCACTTTTTCCAAGAGTGAGTGTGTCCCCTGGAATCAGTGATGAAAGTTTTGGCAGGCTAGCACCAAGAGCACCAAGGTGGTGGGAGCCACTGGGAATACGCACACAGGCGAGACCGCCGTCCGTGTGTGTGACGTCATGCACACGGACGGCGGTCTCGCTTGTGTGCGTATTCCCAGTGGCTCTCACCCTTGGTGCTAGCCTGCCAAAACTTTCATCACTGCCTGGAATACAATAGCGCGGATAGCGCGCTGCCCGAACGCAGCTTATATGCTGTCTATGTATGCACATATTATTCTATTAGTTTCTCCTAGTCCGTCGTTACGGCGCGACAGACTGGGCTATCCTTACGCTGGATGCATGCTGATTAGCGGATCTTTATTAATTAATATTTCGTTAATTATTGCAAATCTTCCAAAGTGGTAAGAACTTTTCGTCTTAGAATAACTCCTCCTACCTGCCTACAAGCGGTGAGACAGCAAGTACGGGACATCCTGTATACATGTATATATATATTTTGCACAAACATCCAGCGTTGGCTGTCATTGACCGGCTAAACTTAATTGAATTTACGTTTATTAGTATACAAGACAATTTATGTGCACAGCTTGAGTCAAGTCGATCGAAGAGTTACAACTAATTACAAGTCGAAAAAACAGAATTGACAACGGAAAGTTAAAATATACCTTAATTTTAATGCAGCATACTTTTCTCTTAATAAAATTTAATTCTGTATACTTTTAATAAGAGTAAATATATTTTTTCTATACAAATGCATGATTTTTTCAATCCAAAAAATGCCTTTTTTCAATATACAAAATAAATATTGGTTTTTGAAAGTTTGAATGTACAGTCAAACCTCTCAAAACATATACTCCCAAAATACAAATTCACTCTCAAAACGTATATTTTCTCCTTCATCGCTTTTCCTACCACTAAGTATGATTACAACCGAAACTGCGCTAGCGCGAGATGAATTTATACCGAGTAAGTCTTTGAGCATGCGTGAGTTAAAGAGTGAGAGAATAGGGGAAGTATACGTTTTAGGAGGCTCGTCGGTCCCATAGACATATAAGAAATAGACTGCGCGTGCGAGAGAGAAAGTGGGTCCAACTACAGAGCGAGACAGATGCTTTCACTCGTGCCTCCGTCTCTGTCTTTCAGCATCTGGAGTAAGGGTTTCTCACTCGGGAGACAACTCACAATCAGATAACGCTACATAACTACAGATGTAACGGCTTTGGTTAGGAACCGGATCTTCTAACACTTCTGTTATTTTCTGTATTTTTTGTTACACTCAATTATTTTTTCAAATTTATACTAATGATTTTTACAAAATAATAACGGATTGAAATTAATCTATATTATAACTACTTATTGACTGTCAATTAATACTGTCGCCCCTTTATCGCTCGGTGCTTCTCTATCACCCCACTACGCTATTTCTCATTTCTACTACTTTTCTTGTCCGCCAATCATCGCGCTACTAAACAAGGATAGAGACACGAGTGAAAGCATCTATCCTTGTCTGAGATTGGATCATTACTTCTCCACAGAAAAGATAGGGAACGCGCAGTCTATTTCTTATATGTCTATGGTCGGTTCCGACTGTATACGTTTTGGAAAGTTCAACTGTACATTGGTTGAATATACATTTAGGTTGTTTTTTTGTTATTTATGAAAGTAGTATATCAAGAGTATCGTCATAAATTTTTAACTAAAATACTTAAAAATTAAAAAAGTTAAGATTATTTGGCAAAAAAATTTTTGAAATTTTTCTTTTCATAAATTTTTTTAAACATGATGATACCATAAATATGTTATCTTTTTAAAATAAAAATATATTCTATTTCTTAAAATTGGCTTGAGTCAAATTGACCCAATGTAATACACAACACAAGAAAAAAGAAGTGTGACAACGGAAGATTAATAAATAGAATGATCATAATTTTCATTCAAATCAGAATTCATTAATTTTAACTTGTCCTTTCTATCAAAAGTAGAATTTAATTTGGTGATCACAAAAATTTAATTTTATTCTTCGTTACTTTAAAAATCAAATTAAGAGAAGAATTATTTAATGTTAGCAAATCAATAATAAAATTCAAATAAAAGTATTCAAATAAAAATGAAATTGAGGATGGAATAAAAGTATCACTCTGTTAATCTTTCCTATAATAGTGCCGATTTTTTGCGAAATTGGATGTGTTGAAAATTCAAACATTCGTCTGAAAAACTAGGTTTCTGTGATATTAATCAAAACTTATTTTACTATTTTGAATTAATCAATTTAACATCTAAAAACTTCAATTCATTGTCATTTTGTTTCTCTATTATACATTTGTATCTATTTCTATCGTGATAAATGGTAAAAGAATCTAATAAATATTGTATACTATTATTTAGAGTTGTTATAAATTGATATCTACATATCTAAAATAGAAAATAGCAAGTGTTAATTGTTTCAAAATTATTTTCTCGAGATCCTGCGTAACAATGTCTGCAATGATCGGGAACAGAAGAGATCCTATCGGCATTCTAAAAGTTTGTTTGTATATTTTATTATTAAATAAAAAATAACGTAAGTACAAATTCAAGCGCTTGTATGAATACTTTAAAGAAAGTTTAGTTGTTTTTCTGATATACTTTCATCTCTCATTTTTATGCTCTTTTTATGCTTTTAATCGCCAATTCTACGAGAACATTAGTGAGATAGAAGAAGAAAACTACAGTTAAAGAGAGAAACTACATTTAAAGATAAAAGAATGTAATCATCACAATGTAGCTTAAGTTCTTGCTTTGTAATCAACTCTTGTAATCAGCAAAATTAGTAGTAATCTGGCTGTTCATTTTTGGTAAACTTTTATATATAATTTTATATAAATACTTTTATACTGTAAGTAAAACAAAAGAACATTTAACGGACTATTAATTGACGATACTATTATAATGTATGTGCCTGTTTATGTATTTTCGGTACTATAAGCTATAGAAATAACTTCATCAATAGATTTAATCTCTATTTAGTCTTTTTTTCTTTACCAATGATATTGTATCATTAATATATTCTTTTTTACTCTAACTTTTAAGAAATTTTTTCAGTTGCTTCTTTGGGTTTTTTTCTCTGTATTTGTTGATTTATCTTTGAACATGTTATTGTTGCTAATGTAAGAAGTTTTTTCATCTGCAACTATATTATATTTTTCTTATTAGTTTTTATGAAGGAAATGTCTAGATGGTTTTTTTCGGAACTCGGATAGGTACTTGTTTAGTTCTGGTTAAGTCTTGGTTAATTCCTTTAATTTAATGACAATCTTGAAAATAAATAACTAGACAAAATACGAATATATGAAATAAGAATATATAAAACGAGCAGCTTCTGCAGATTTTGTTGATAGTATGATCTTATATTATTCTCTTAATAAATTCAAAATTATTACGTTTTTATTTTTATTGAAGAAATTACAATTTTTAATTATTAAATTAGTTTTGACTGCTGTGCAAACTTTTAAGTAAAAAAATTTTAATTAATGTATACTAATAATGTTTTTTATTATAATTTAGATTTTCATTAAAGATTTGATCTTAAGATCGAAACGTCTGAACTTAGACACTTTTAATGAAGAGAAAGTTTTTTATATTAACATTCTGTAAGTTGGCTCATATTGGCCTTATTTTGAAATTGTCACGAGCTTAGTTATTGATTAAAAAAAAATTACCCTGTATTCTGCATTGGTACTGCACTCGTAGTAGTAAGATCAATATTGGCATCAATCTCGGAAATGTCATCATTGAATCCATTTGGGAGATTCTCAGTATTTCCATGGTACTTCCTTTCATCCCTTTTGGCGTGATGTCGACTGACTAACAGGCGGCCGATAACTAGCCCCAGAAATAGCAGAATACCAGCACCAACCGATATAATGATATAGAGATAGAACTTTTCCTGATTACCTGTAAAAATCACATATTTTTTAATTGTGCGTCTTTTTTTCTTTACCATGCAATATGGATAAGAGAGACTCGTGTTTGTCCAGTTTTAAACCCACGCATGAATAAGAAAGCATAATATGATATTTGAAAGCTCAAAACTATATCTAATTAAAACGGATACATCTAACATGCCAAATTAATTATCATTTTCAAAAATAATGCAACACACCAAACACAATGCTCACATACATCAATCGAGAATCCGATCAATGATTATTTATCTAATAATTATTTATCAGTTTGGAATAATATATGCATTTCAACGCAGTTTTAAAAACCAAGAAGCTAAAATACAAACCGATTAATTTCATCTAAAAGTCTTGCAATAAATAAATATTTTTAAATTGTAAAATATAACTGAAGTGTATTTTTGTTTCTATGTGCATGTTATCAAAATTTTTCAAGCACACACAAAAATCAAGCTATCTTAACTTAATCGGCAAGTATTCTTTTACGTCATGTGCACGTACCACAAGATGGTTACAGGCAGCTATACAGGGAAGAATGTAGAAGGGGAAAGGAGAGAAATGTCTTTTGCTAACCTCGTTTGTGGAACAAACTGTCGTACTCAACTCCGGTAAAAGTCGTCGTTGTTGTTGATAGCAACAGCAATAGTTACCGGCTGAAAATAACGTTCGACTGATGGTATACTTACTCGTAATGAAGGTATAGGCATTGATCCACTCATTGATGTATCCCACCACTAAGTGATCCTCCTTAGGGAGCGCATATATGAAAGTAGTGCAATTTCCCAATACGTTGGCGGTCGAAGTAGACGCACCAATGTCGTCGTCGCTTATCATCACGCTTCCCTGGATAACCGTTGGCGGTAAAGGCAGTAAGGGTAAATTTTTCGCTCCGATACCGAGCGATTTTAACATGTTCAACCGCGCGTCCGCTGTGCACGCGAGAAAGAAACGAATTCAGAGACACGCATGGCAAGATGAGAGTTTGGAATTTTAAAACAATTGTTACTCGAGCGGCCATTGAAAAAACATTACAATTATGGTGAATTCAACCCTTGGTGCTGTAAACATCGAGGAAAACCAGTCTCCTTTTGTTTTTATTGTTGAGAAAACATTATTTTCCTACGTTTAAATGTGCAGCATCAAAATTTAAATTCACTAAAATTATAATCGATTTCAATGTCAAAGGTCTAAAGTAAGAAATTAGAATTTGTGTACAACAATTATATAGTAGCAATTTTACAGCGATAAAAAAGAAATTGTGTTGCGTAAACTAATAGCGATTTCGGCTGGTTTGCACCGACTGCACATTTCGGGTGTCGGTGCAAATTGTGTGTTCGGCTGGTCGAATGGCAGCAGTTCTTTGATGGTTCCGCGTATTCGTCTGAGCTCAGTACANCGCATAGGTGCATGTTGGGTGTACACAAAGTGGCTCTCACAAATTAGTAGGAGCCAGTTAGTGTAATCAGTACACACACCGATGCGGTGTTGCACACAATTGCACCAACTCTACACAGGTGGCACACCGGTGCAGACCAGCCGAAATCGCTATAAAACACTATATAAGTATATAATGTGTTTCTATCAAAAACGTTCACCAGAAGAAAATTTGCATGGATTAATAGAGTAGACCGTGAAAATGCGTGATATATACATACATCTTTTTATATATTAAGATTTGACATTTGTTAATTAGATGATTATACTTCACACAAAAGAGCATTGTGTCAAGAAACTATCAGTGAAGAAGAACAATTAAAATTAATCACAGTTATTTACAGCACAAAGTATAAGACCTCAATCTTTTATTAAGAAGGTACTGGATACCGACTATATAGAAACCTGTAAATCGACATTAGAAATCTAATAGCGATTTCGGCTGGTTTGCACCGACTGCACATTTCGGGTGTCGGTGCAAATTGTGAGTTCGGCTGGTCGAATGGCAGCAGTTCTTTGCTGGTTCCGCGTATTCGTCTGAGCTCAGTACACCGCATAGGTGCATGTTGGGTGTACACAAAGTGGCTCTCACAAATTAGTCGGAGCCAGTTAGTGTAATCAGTACACACACCGATGCGGTGTTGCACTCAATTGCACCAACTGTACACAGGTGGCACACCGGTGCAGACCAGCCGAAATCGCTATAAATTTCTGTAACAAGATAGGTAAAAGGTCAAAATCGAGCAAATATAAAGTTGATAAATATATATATCAATTGAAGAAACTATTATCCTGAGAAGAGTGTTCTCTTTGTGGATCTTGGGAAGGCCATATGCTTTGAGTAATAGTTTATCACTCGAACAAAGAGCATAGTACACACGCTTATCAATGTAATCATTATTAAGTCAAAGTTTCAAAATGTTAGAAAGACTGGACTCAATTTTTTTAACTGAATTACGGCTAATAATTTCGTAAGTATCAGAGTCAGTAAAGGGCGCATCACACATTTTTTTATTATAATCCTCGACATTCATTGCGACGGTGACATTGCCTTTATCAGCACGTGTGAAAATTATCTCGGGATTTTCTTTGGTAAAAACAACACATGATTTGTACATATCCATCATCTTTTTATCGATGTGAGGAAAAAAAGGAAGTTTTGTCAAGAAATAATTGTAACTTGGGAATGAGGTTATTTCTTACTTTGGCTTTAATTTTATTGTCAAACTTTCTTATATTTAACTCCGTGTCCTGAAATGTATATTCTTATACATTTATATCTTATTTGAGCCTTACTCTAATTCTCCGTCGCATTTGCTAAAATCTATTTACACTATTTTTTTATCTCATATATATCCTGCCTTTTTCCTCCCACTTCCATCCTACTTTAAATTTTTGCCGTATCTAATCTCCGATATATTAATTATAAACAATCATGCTTCTACCCCGCTATGTGTGCAAATCCATCTCTTTTTGCTCCTCTTCACATTCTCACGCTTTACTTTTTCACGTCTTGATCATGCACTATTAATTAACCGCCATCATCATCTTGGTTTCACCATCTCATCTAAATTTCTTGTTCTCAATATCCAGTTTCCTATATCCTATCCGGACTATTTTCCCTTTCTTCCTTTCTTCAATAGCCATTTCTCTGATACGGCTCTGAATCTCTCTGTCCTCCTTTGATAGATCATGGTCAATAAATATCTTACTTTCTCTTAGTTTCTTCTTCGCACTCATCACCATCTGTTTACTTTTTCAGTCTCTAAACTCCATAACTGCAATCTCATTTCCTTCTTTATCCAATATGTCGACTTCTTTTATCTTATCAGTTGCATCAAATTCTCTGTCCAAGAAGTTCGACACAACACTCCTCATATTCTCATTTCCTTTTTCCAATCTTCTTATTACAATTTTATTCTTTCTCTTCTGTCTCTCTACCCTTTTCTTCAACAATTCTAATTCCTTTTTGTATTATCCCTATGATGTCTCACGTTTGTCAAACCTCTCTCTTCTGCCACAACCTGTTCCTTAACTTCAGCCACCATTTTTGTTAATTTTCCTTTTATCTCCTTATCCGTCTTATTTTTTCTCATTTCCATGCTTTCCATTCTTTTTTCCAGTTTCTCCGTATTTCTTTTTAATTCTGCCTCTCTGTCGGCCCATCTTTCTTCTATGTAGGATGTCGTTTTTCAGATTCCTAACTTCTTCCTTTACCTCTTCTTTGCCCTTATCCATATTCTCTCTTATCATTTTCGATTCTTGTAGAATTTGCCATACTGCACTATCATCTTCCATCACTTTCTCCTTTCTCTCCTTACAGCCAGTCCTCTTCATCTTCTCTTCTTCTCTCTAAACAGCCTTAGGAGATGTTCTTTTGTCCTTAGATACTTCTTTGGAATATACCATCCAATTTATCTCTCATTTCCTTTTTTGTTCCTTTCCTATCTACTTTCCTCTTCTACATTTCTAACACCGATACCGAATTCGCTCTACTTCTATTCTAGAGAATTCCTAGAACATAGAGTCTAGCCACTTGCTCCTCAAAATGGCGTCTTTGTGTGGTGGGGATGACTCGTGAATCACGACAAAATTTAAAACTTCTAGCAATATCGAAGTACGTTTACACACCACATACGTCTTCTTACAACAAAGATGATAGAAACATTTGGTAATTTTTAAAAAAAACAAAAAAAATAAAAAGAAATAAATAGAAAACAATGTAGTTGTTTCTGAACCAAACAACAATATTCAGGTGGAAAATATTGAACTAAATCTTTTATATAATATAGCAGGCTATATTATAACGAGTAAAATTAAATGTACAAGGATATGTTCAGAATGTATAAATTCTGCTGGATCAAAACGTTATGATGCAAATAAAAAATATGCAAGACTTGTCCAGTTGCGATGCTTTTGCGAACATACACTGTTTTTTGTAAACAATGAAACGTTTACATATGTTTATGATATGGAAATTATTATTCGCCAATATTTGCCTCACGTAAAAGAAAATATGTGCAATGTTCTTATATTTTATTTAGATAAAATGAAATCTGTAATGTGTTTCATAAAATCGTGTCACAATTTACTGTTTAAAATTATGAAAAGTTTCATTGTGTATAGATTGCGTAAATTATGTAAAAAAATAAAATAAAACAAAAAGATTATAACAGTAAGATGATGGCAATGCATTCTGTATGTCAATAAAATTAAATTACTAAACCATTTTTTGGTTTCTCGTAATAATGTTAAAAATTATGAAAAAAAATGTTGGTTTTAGTAGCTATCAAGAGGCACGGTAGTGTTTCGCGCCAAGTTAACGCGCAACGAAGTGGCGCTCGGACTGCGCGAGCACACTGTGCGTTATATACGCGAAAATGAGAAATTTTAGTGAAGGGGAGATATTTAATCAGCAAACAATTTTTGGTACTCGTTGAAAGTTAAACCAATATACGGCCTTACGAGCCATTCGCAGGATGTTTGTGCGCAAACTGTGCGTGTATATATATATATATATATACACATGTAACAAATTCTACTTGTAAAAATTCTTACAAGTGAGTGTTTTTTGAATTGAAATTTCAATTCTTAAAAGAGTGCCTCGGTGGCCTAACAGGGAAGGCGATGGCACGGAAAGCCGGAGATTCCAGGTTCGACTCCTGGACGAGAAGTTTTTTTTCGCAATATTTTAAAATTAGTTAAGGGAGTATCCGGGGTCTTTCATATGTGAGATGCAAATCCAGCATCCCGTATGAATTTAAGAATTGAAATTTCAATTCAAAAAACACTCACTTGTAAGAAATTTACAAGTAGAATTTGTTACATGTGTATATATATATATATATATATATATATATATATATATATATATA
>NW_018022729.1:27342-28960 GCF_002006095.1 Pseudomyrmex gracilis | reverse complement strand
TGATCAATTTTTGTTTTACTATTTTTATGTTACAATAATTATTAGTACAGATAAACAGACATATATATTATATAATATATTTTTTTATTTTTTGTAATAATTAACATAAAAATAGTGAAACAAAAAGTTATTATAATGGGTAAATGTCAGAATAATAACACCATTTTAACATGCTTTTATAACTGTACTTTCTCATGTACAGTAACTGTACATGAGAAAGAGATGAATAGAACGCACATGGAGGTACGAAAGATAGTTGAATCAGTCGTACAGACTTGCAAAGCTAAACATGGAAGTTTTCTCAGTTGGCAGGCCTGCGTATTTCGCGACAAAGAAACGACAGAGAAGGGAGATTTTAAAGAAAGACAGACGCAAACTGCGCACACCATGTATACTTCCACCATGGTACTGGCAGTGAATATCGGAACGCAGCCAATATAATTATTATGGATACATGTCACGCATGCGCTTTCGAACAAACTGAACAGTGATAAAGAGTAATAAAGAGAGTAGAGCATTGTCTGCACCGTAGTGTTGGGACCGTGCTGAGAGCTCAACTAGCCATATAGAAGTATTACATATATGAGGTACGGTGTGCCTCGCACAGTTCGGGCGCACTGCGCACGCGTGAACTTGGCGCGAGGCACTACCGTGCCTCTTGATTTGCAGGTGGAGCGTTATTAGTTTCAGAACTATTTTGTATTAATGAATAGCGTTTCAGGATGTTGTTTTGTGCCGCATAGGCTGCGCGACGGCTAGCGTTGCTGTTCGTTATTAGCGAGGAGAGAGACAGTAGATCACAAGGCGAGGCGTCGGACGAAGAAGTACGAAGTAGACGGAGACGAGTAGATGTACAGGGCCGTAAGGGCTCCGGAGGCATAAAGTGGCGACAAAATCGGCCAAGGACCAAGAAACGGGAGATGTCGACACTCCGAATTTTTCAAAAACCGGAGCGGAGCTCCCTATGGCGTCTCGTGACCGCGACGCTAAGAAATGAGCCCGAACAAGCTCATCGATCAGAAGAGAGCGCGAAGAGCGGATCGAGAGGCACAGAATCAGGACCCGTGTCGATGAGTTGCCGATACGCACGTGGCCGTTGTCACTCACGACGCCGCGAAAAGAAGATCATGATTGGCTCATTACCTGGAGCGACGAGCGGCGCACGGCCGCGAAAGAAATTACTATACCGGCGGGATTCATTGTTGTGCGTGCCGTGGTACTTGCTTCTTCTTCTTCTTTGCTTATATGGCTCACGCCCCTGCGAGAGAGGAGCAAACGCCAGTCTATCGATATACATTCTCAGAACGAATGTGGGGGGGGATGTGCAGTTTTTTACCTACTACCACGCGATACACGGCCGTCTTTTACAGTGGGCGTGCCCATCTATGTCGGGTTCGTGCTCAAGATGGTATGACTACGATCGCCTTGTGGGAGGGAAATTAATTCGGGATTACACCCGAATTAATTTTTGGAGGCACGATTCAGTTCGCCAATCAACCGATAAACTCGGTTGAAAGGGACCGGCCCGAAAAAAATCCTTAGGTAGTGAGCGGATTCGAACTCGGGACCTCCAGGTTCGCAGCCCCTGCACTCAGGCCGCGAGACCACTGGGCCGGTC
>NW_018022729.1:25360-26596 GCF_002006095.1 Pseudomyrmex gracilis | reverse complement strand
ATTAATATTCGTTTTGTCGTACAACAGTGAGTCGATTTCGTTGAGTCGCCGCTTACCCGCGCGAGCTACGAGAATATTAAAATATTAATATTGTATTCTTAAAGTATCCTCTCGGGAGCGATATCTAAGTTAGTACTAATTTTTACAATCGAGATCGGAAGGTGCGGATCGTGCCGAAACCCGTGGACCGCGACATTATATTGTGTGCAAAATCTCGCACGCGCCAGACAACGACCGCGCGCCTCTCGCGCGTATTATCTATCGCTCGGCGTACGACAGCGCATTCCATCGTTTATCTAACGCCTCGCGCGGCGAGTCATATATTAGAATACGAGCGCACGGCCACGAGCGGATATTTGACCAACAAAAGATCGCGCCGAATGCTGCCGCCGTTATCACCCGTTACTAAATAGAAAATTTCCGTACGACTTCGCTCACTATTGTCCGCGTATTTACTTTATTTTTTTTTCCTGTTGTTTGTATTATTTTGATGTATTGCCGAGAATTTTCTTGGCCGGCCGCACGCCACAATTATTATATCTGTTATTAAATTTCATTATTAATTATTCTCAACGAGCAAGTTTCCCGACTTTTATTTCAAACACTGTCTCCTGAGCCCACGCCTCTCCGTTAGTCGAATAAACTGAGCTGTGTGAATGACCTTGCCGTCACGTCAACATTGCTGTCAAAATATTTGCTGCAAATTATTATCTGTTGTGAGTGGCGTGATTTTCACGCCTGGCGCTCAACTTTCGACTTAGGTGAGTAGAGAAAATTTAGTAATTCGGTGTAAAAGACGTGCCGAAGTTGTGCAGCGCCTCCGCTATATTATCTAAAACGAGGTGCCCGTCACAGTATATACTAAAAATCTGTAACTTTATTACTTTTAACTTAAAAATATGTACCTTTATTATTTATAACTTTTTTATAACTTTTAGTTATAGTATTATAACTAATACTTTCATTTTATCTAGCATTGTAGTGTTACGTCATGGACTTCACGGTCCCCTTTTTTCTTGCAACGTGGGAACGGTATGCCGGTCCTAAAAATTGTAACTAACTGTAGTCTTAGACGTAAACTTCCTGGATGGAGAACGAGGAGTCGGCCAGTGGCAGTAAACAAATTGTAATCAGTTTAGACGGGGTGATACTCTATTGACCACAGTACGATTCGACACCGCTCGATTCGACACAGATTTATTCGACACCAAATTATTCGACACCGTACGATTCGAC
>NW_018022729.1:21162-24875 GCF_002006095.1 Pseudomyrmex gracilis | reverse complement strand
GAATAAATCTGTGTCCAATAATTTTGTGTCCAATAATTTGGTGTCGAATCGATCGGTGTCGAATCGTACTGTGGTCAAACGGAACACGCCCGTTTAGACGCTGGATATTGCCACGATGAGCCGACGGATTTGATTTCTAATTCGCAGTAAGACAAAGAACGATAAAAGTTTTTGCACAGCAGCCGAGGCGGGTAACTCGAATCGGGCGAATAAAAATCAAAGATCCTCTTATCTCCGGAAGAGAAGTCGAAATCAAAACCAAGTCAGTGGTCAGTCGCGCAAATTAAACATGATAGCGCGAAGCCAATAGCGAGTTATAAACAAAGGATAGTTAGGCCGATTTGGCCGACGTCGGTGATTGGCGCTCTCGCTTGTGCGGATCTGCGAATCAAGATCCGATTTTTAATCTAGATAATAAGAAGGGATTCAGAATCCAAATCAGATTGACAAAACCCAAGTATCTAGGGGCCGAAGAACCAAATATAAAAGCCGGAACTTAGAGCCGAAGAGAGAGCAATCTTCCCTTTTATTTGGTTAAAGTCTGCACGTCGCAAGTTCTTATTAACCATGCAATAGTGACAAGTTGTGCCAGTGTTGTGCCAAAGAACAACCAGGTCAAGAGCCGAATTAGCCTATCCATTCTGCAGTCCTAGACGAGACGACATATTGACTCTCTATCAAAGAATTACAGCAAGTAGTAAGTCTAAACAATAGTAACAATAATTAGTGCAATAAGAAAACCGGTGGTTCCATATTAAACTTTAATTATTAAACTTTAACTTTATTAAACTTTTATTAAACCTTAATCCCCTGTTTCAATTGAGGTGATTATCATCTGGAATGTTTAACTGCGTTGAATTGGCATTCCTTACTTCTGATTAGCGACTCACGACTTTGCTTGTCGTTCCGAGCCGCTGCTGACTTCTGATTCTGTCAGACTAGCGACTCACGACTTTGCTTGTCGTTCCGAACCACTGCTGATTTCCAATCCTGTTAGATTAGCGACTCACGACCTTGCTTGTCGTTCCGAGCCGCTGCTGATTTTCTTTTCCTATCTGCCCTCCATAGTGCTAAACAACGTAGGTTGAACTGCGTTCCGGAGGTTAGTCGTAACACTATTCAGCGTTAGTTAATAAAATTCAATTACGTTTTAAGTGGAACCCCGGAAGTATCTTAAGTCTCGGAATGCGATTATAACAAAGCGCAATCGCCGCAATCGGGCCCTTCGGCGCAGACCCGCTGCCAGCCACGACAACCAACAAATTTTCGAAAATAGTAACTCAGAAGAACAAACAAACACCAATCATCAAAATTCACAACACACACACACAACTCCACATCAGGCTCAGTCGCCTCCCCTTTCTCCCTTACCGCTTCCTGCGCTTTCTCCACTTCCTCCGTCTCCATCCTTTCTTGAATCCCCGTCGTATTCTCCGGTAACCCCTGGAGAAATTCCGGATCCTTCTTTTACTCCTCCTTCTCATCATTCTCCCTCTCTCTCTCTCGAATCATCCGAATCCGACATCTAGTCTGAAGATGAACAAGATCCTTTACCTCCCCAATTGTCACATTTCATATTACTCGCAAACTCTTTTCCTGTCGCCGACCCTCCTCCTTCAAGCAACGAATTAATTCTTGACGTTAGGAAGAAATTTCCTAATTTCCTCCGGCATGCTGTTAGTATCCTCCCTTCCGATCACAAGATTCTGGTAAAATTTCCTGCCCTCTCCGAAGTCCACGAAGTTCCCATAAGATATTTCTATCGGTTCTATCCTCGTCCTTCAGCAGTAATAAAAGAAATAATCAAAGTAACCTTGGACGACTGAGTCACACACATATATATATAGATACACACGATCACACATTCACTCACGTGTTCACAGACATTTGACACTCATACAAGCTACAGAATTGTGACCACATGTAACTTACAATACACGAATTGAATAAAGAAATGTTAATAGAATGGTACCTAAATAAAATTGACTAAAATTAATTAACCCTTGGACCTCACGTTAACCGTTCTCATTCCTCCGATTGATTGCCAGGTTCCGTCTCGAGTAATTTAGATTCGCATCTAAGACTCGAAAGAGAACCGACGAGCGAGAAGCCGTTAAACAGTCAAGAGCGAGAAACACTCGTTGGCTTGTTTGCGACACCGAAATCTCGCTCGACCCGCGCACTTGACGCTCGTATCTCTCTGGGTCACTGTGCCAAGAGTAGACACGCAAGTGTTGTGTGTCAGTTACGTCACTCCTCAAGAGCCCGACCGTTACCGTAGGCCCAGGACGTAACAGTAGCATATTGTACATCTTCATCTATAAATACTAAATGTGTTAATGCCTTAGGTTGTATGGTATTCTATGTCAAACAGTCATATTTTTTATTAATAAATGTGTTTAAACCTTAGATGTCTGGCATTCTCCATATCCGACATTTACATATAAAAATAATAAATGTGTATGGAAATCCGACATTTCCGTCTCAAAATACTAAATGTGCTTAAATCTTAAGTGTCTGACATTTAATATATCCTACATTTACTTCTAAAAATAATTTTTGTGTAAAATCTTAGGCTGTCTGGCATTCTAAATATCCGACAATGACATCTAAAAATAATTTTTGTGTAAAATCTTAGTCTGTCTGGCATTCTATATATCCGACATCTATATTTAAAAACCTAACAGATACGAAATAAAATGTGGTAGAATAGGGCTACAGGCGAAGGTCCACGTTAAAAAACCTAACGCGCTATTAGTGGCAACTCCTGGGTGCGGAAAACCACTTTTTTATAATATTACCTATAATTCTTGCAAAATATAAACTTCATATATTATGTTACGTCCCGTGGACTCCACTTCCTCCTCGCGACGTGACAACAACAAGATATGATATCACGGGAACGCAGCCGCGCGATACTGGCGCGAGACCAGATATCAATTCTTGATAGAATTAAGAATCACAGAGTTTGGAAAATTTCTGTTTTTTCTTTTTCGTTTTTAATTGTAAACGGAAACATACATCTCGGGGATAAGAAATCAAAGGAAATCCGACGGATAACGAGAAATCGGGCGATCCCGAATTTCCCGATTCACGGGTATAAAAAGAGCCCCGCAGGACTCTTAGTAATCAGAAATAAACGAAGTTTTCCGAAGTGCGGTCTTGTCGATACGCGAGCAAAAGTAGTGACAAAAAAACAATTGTGTTGTGGATTTTGTTGGAGCTCACTCGACACCGCTGCCGCCGCCCCTCTGTTGCTTTAACGTTGCTGCCGCCCGGTACAAACCAACAATAAGTAGTAAGTGCTAGAATTAAGTCGCAAATATTTGTGCTTCACGCCGATCAGAGTTGACAAACCCAAGATATCTACGAGAACGGTTGCTCCCCTTGTTGTAAACGAGCTAACGCTGATACGGGATACAAACGATTCGCAAGGATCGTCAAGCAACTCTCAGCGCGCTCTCGCATTTTTAGAAACGAGCTAACGCTGATACGGGATGCAAACGATTCGCAAGGATCGTCAAGCAACTCTCAGCGCGCTCTCGCGCCCGCGAATATAAAATCGCGGAAAAGAAGTAGTGAATAAACTTCGGCAGCAACCGATCTCTGAAACCCGTGCCACTTGAAACTCACGATCGCGAATTTTAAGTGGATTTGCCCGTTCCCAAGAAACGGTGGACGTCGCGAAGCGCCCTTAAGAGCTATCGACAGAG
>NW_018022729.1:9167-15602 GCF_002006095.1 Pseudomyrmex gracilis | reverse complement strand
CAAAGGCGGTGCCTATTTCTTATCTATGTTACCTACGCTGCTTATACATTGCTTAAATGGGAAAAGTGGGGGGAACTAGCAGTCCATACTTATATAGTCAAAGGTTACAACACAGACACACTACCAAGTTCGCGAACTCAGTCGCCTCCCCGCTCCCCTTCTCCACCACGTCCAGAACCATCACCTTCTTCCGTGAGCCCTCCTGAGGTTGGTTCTACACCTACTCCTCCCCCGCGCCCTTCTCCACTCCGCCCTTCGCCACCGTCCTCGCCCGAACTCGAATATTTAGGCGAGTGCCCCGCTGACCCCTCTCGTCCACGCATTTTCCCTCGTCCTCTCCATTACCTAGCACTCGCTTCTGCGTACGAAATCACCACCCCTACCTCCACCGCGTACGTAGTCGATTCCGAAAACCTCGATCCCCCCGAACTCCACCGAATAATCTCAACTTACCCACCAAATGCCTTCCTCACCGTCAAATTCCCCCTCCTCTCGGAACACAGGTTAGTCCCTGTGAAAGATTTCTATAAACTTTTCCCCCCTACGTCCTGCAAGCTAACCAAAATTATAGAAGTCGAACTGGACTGAGTTCGTAATGCTAACAAATAAGAAATGTAAAAATCAGCCACACTAAAACAATATCATTGTAAATAAAATCACAAACACACATATGAAAAAAAAAAACAAATATATGCATTTGAACGTAAATAATGTCTAAACTTTAATAATCGACCTCATGCCCACCATCCCGCACCTTTTAAACAGATCGCACAGTCTCATCCCAGGCCATTGAGATTTGCGTCTCAGGCCTTAAAAAGAGACGCACGAGCGAAGTCCAAAGAACGACAGAGTAAAAGCTGCACACGACCGTTGACCCGTCCGCCGGACCTAAAAGATCGCTCGACTCTCGCACGCACACACAACCGTATCTCCAAGTGTGTGTGTGTCGAGAGATAAAGAAAATTCGACTAGTGTTACGCTCCGTCCATGCCCGACCGTTTCCAGGGGCCAGGACGTAACATACGACGAAAAATTGGGGGCTCGTCCGGGATACAAAGTGTGATCTGTTGAAAGGAAGGGATGACTACGAGGTCGACTTCCGATAAAGACGAAGTAAATAAAAGTTATAAAGCCGCTATAGACCCTAAACCTCAAAAAAGAAGACAAGTAACAACGTCCACGCCCACAGGACCAGAATATCCTGATCTGAAACCATTCGGCGATCCTTTTGCGTCATCTAGTTTATTAGCTTACTCGCCACGTAAAAGTGNCGAGTCTTCGACCTTTATCGATACCTTTGCTGATAATACTACTGATAGTACTATCGTTGGTCCTTCCGTTTTACACGCTGACGATTCTGAAAACTTAGTTGACAAAAGAACGAATTTATTAGACACAAGCAATCCTAAGTCTATCATAATGGCAAATCAAAATCCGTTNGCTACGCTTAAATACGCGGTAGAAGCCGTGCCCTTTTTCGACGGTACTAACATTCCTGTGAACTATTTTATCGAAGGATGCGAAGAAGGAAAGACTATGTTTCCAAAAGAAGCTGAAGCTCAATTCACCAAAGTAATAAGAACTCGAATAGTAGGCGAAGCTCGCAGAACGATAAAGGATAAAGAATTCGATAAAATTTCTGAATTGACAAAATATTTAAAGAAAACATACGGACAACCAAAAAACGTGTATCAATTGCAGGGAGAATTAGGAAGCATTTACCAAAAAGCAAAAGAAGATGTGCTTACTTACGCCAATCGCGTGAAATTCTTAGGAAAACAAATNCTGGAAGGATATCAAAGCTCGAGAGATAGTGGTGCCTATCAAATTGTTAGAGCGGAGTTAAAAAAGGACATGTGTAAACGTTTTATTCGAGGCTTAAAGCCAGAAATTGAGCAACGCGTGTCGCGAGATCTGGACGTCGACGCAACGGTGACCGACGCTTTGCGCATAGAAAGAGAGCTCCGAGCCATCACAGAATTACGGGAAGGACGGGATACTAATTCCAGCGCCGAAAAATCCTTTAAAACAAGTACTTGCCAAATTTGTTACAAGGAAAGCCACGTTGCTAGTAATTGCCGAAAATTAAATCATCCTTCTCAGTCGACGGCTGGAGCCGATTTCGGCCCGGAAATATTAATTTGCCAAATTTGCAAAAAACGAGGCCACAGTGCAGACAAATGTCGCCTTCGCGACCCTCGATTAAAAACACCTGTGAACGTTGCGCGGGAGAATCAAATAGTTTGCCAATTGTGCTCACAGTCCGGTCATAACGCTAAGATGTGTAAAATAAATGAAAAATCAAACAAACCTTCAGTGACTTGTCAATGGTGCGATAAACCTGGGCACTCTGCCACTAATTGTTGGCAAAAACAAAATCGCGAAAAGACGGGTAATTTTAGTCAATCTAAGATCATTTGCCAAATTTGCAACAATATTGGCCATTCAGCAAAGGATTGTAAATCAACGCCGCTTAATCAATCAAGTTCCGCGAGCGGTTCATTTTGTCGGTATTGCAAGGAACCGGGTCATTTCCTCGAGAATTGCGAATTACGAATCGCGAGTAACAATCGCCGAAAACTTAACGCCCAGGGAAACACCAACGGCCCCTTGACGTCGGGTGTGCGACAGAGGACCGAGCGAAGCACACACCCATCGAAATCGCTAGACACTCANTAGAGAAACGCGAAATCTTAGTTCGACCAGTGACGATAAACCTCGATAAAAATTGCCAGTTGCCAAGTGTTCGCACCCAGTTTAACGAGTTCTCTCCACCTGTTACATTGTTATTGGACACCGGATCGGGACCGAATGTAATTAAAGAAAATTATGTTTCGGAAAACATAGTTATAGATTATTTAAATGTTCTAAAATTAAACGGTATAAACGAACACCCAGTTTACACCCTTGGCGAAATTAAGTTGATAATCTTCGGCACACCAGCTACTTTCCACGTCGTACCTAGCGATTTTCCGATCAAACAATCCGGTATTTTAGGAAACGCCTTCTTCAAACAAACCGGCTCAAAAATAGATTACGCGCAACAACACATTAACGTGTCGGGAAGAAATATACCATTTGCCTCACCAGAAACTGTAATAGCGGCCCCGCGATCAGAAACTTTATTTTACGTACGGGTCGAAAATCCAGAAATAAACATCGGTTATATACCACGATTAAAATTAATGTATGGAATCTATCTGGGCGACACAATTGTAGAAAACATCGAAGGAAAGGCTTATCTAAATGTAGTCAGCACTTTGGACGACGAGGTAGAAGTTCGAGTGCCGACCTTGCGCCTTAAACCATTGACCGAGATGCTTGAAACCAAACCAAACAAAGCGCACGAATACTCGGAGCCAGATAAGGCCCCTATCCAAAGCGATAGCCTATATACGTGCATAGACTTACTTGAACCATGTGCCTCTAATAAAAATGAAGTAAAGGGAGACGAAAGACCGCAAAAAAGCGGTACAATCAGTAAAAACGTCAAAATTAACGAATTTAAGGGCGGTAAAAATAAAAATAAAAATCCTGAAATCCTTGGAGAGGGAAGTTACCAAACCTCTCCTGAATTAATTAAAAATAAAAATAAGAATCCTGAAATTCTTGGAGAGGGAAGTTACCAAACCTCTCCTGAAATAAATAAAATCCTTGGAGAGGGAAATTACCAAACCTCTCCTGAATTAATTAAAAATAAAAATAAAAATCCTGAAATTCTTGGAGAGAGAAGTTACCAAACCTCTCCTGAATTAATTACAAATAAAAATAAAAATCCTGAAATTCTTGGAGAGGGAAGTTACCAAACCTCTCCAAAAACCGTCGATTGCGAGGAGGGAAGTTACCAAACCTCACTACGTGATTCGACACCCAGTAAAGAAAATTTAGAAGGAGGAAAAATAATCTCTCTGCAAGATATAAAACTTCCAAGAGTAGGAATAAATGTCAGTAATAAAGAAGCAAGTACATATGTTTCTATTGAAGAACTATTAACAAGGCTACAAAGAACGCCAAATGTAATTGTACAAAAATCGCCCGCGATTCGCAAAAGCAAACCATCTTCCAAGGTAATCGAGTCTCTACAATTAAAGTCACAAGACATAATCGACAACTTCATGCGAAAGCGAAAGTCGAACCATAAGGTTCAAGATAAAACCCCAAACCAAAACTCGGTCAACCTAGATAAGCTCTCGCTCGATAACCCAAATAATAACTCGTGCTTAACAATGTCACAAACTACCGGAAAGGACAAAGTGACGCAGATTATAGAGCTCTTACGATTAGAGCATCTCAATGGGGAAGAAAAGGAAAATGTAAAGGACCTTGTAGAAATTAGTCAAGATCGGTTTCACATACCTGGCGAAGAATTAACCGCCACTCATGTATTAAAACATCAAATACCCACCACCGATGATCAACCAATAAACACGCGACAATATAGATTTCCTCAAACACATAAAGACGAGATAACCAAACAAGTCGACGAACTATTAAAAGGAGGCATCGTAAGGCCATCCCAGTCACCTTATAATACTCCTATCTGGATAGTCCCGAAAAANGAAGATTCACATGGGAACAAAAGATGGAGAATGGTCCTTGATTTNCGCGCGCTAAATGAGAAAACTATAGGCGACGCGTACCCCCTCCCTAATATTGTCGATATACTAGACCAGCTGGGAGGAGCCAAATATTTTTCTGTACTCGACCTGGCTTCAGGTTTTCATCAAATTAAAATGGACCCTGCTGATAGCCATAAAACCGCGTTTACAACGCCCTTCGGACACTACGAATTNGAACGTATGCCTTTCGGTTTAAAAAACGCGCCCGCCACCTTTCAACGATTAATGGATATAGTTTTATCGGGATTACAGGGCCGCGAATTATTCGTCTATATGGACGACATAGTAGTCTACGCTAGCTCGCTTGAGGAACACGAAAGAAAGTATAAAGCCTTAGTAGAACGTCTCCGCGAAGCTAACTTAAAATTACAGCCAGACAAATGTGAATTTCTGAAAACCGAAGTGACATACTTAGGGCACATAATCAGTAAGAATGGAGTTAGACCAGACCCGAAAAAATTAGAGGCAGTACGATTATTTCCTAAACCNAGGACACCGAAAAATATCAAACAGTTTTTAGGACTAGCAGGTTACTACAGAAGGTTCATACCTAACTTCTCAAAATTAGCAAAACCCCTAACTAACTTATTAAAAAACGACACGCGATTTGAGTGGACCGCTGCCCAACAACAATCTTTCGAAATGTTAAAACAAAAGTTATGCGAAGAGCCAGTATTGCAATATCCCGATTTTTCTAAACCATTTATCTTAACAACAGACGCTTCTGGAATAGCCGTGGGCGGAATCCTATCTCAAGGCCAGATTAATAAAGACAGACCAATAGCTTACGCATCGCGAACTCTCACCGACAATGAATTAAAATACGACACTTATGAAAAAGAAGCATTAGCTATAATTTACTGCGTAAAACACTTCCGACCATACTTGTACGGACGAAAATTTACTCTCGTAACAGACCATAAACCTCTAATGTGGTTTAAAAATGCTCAAGACGCGAACATGCGAATATTACGTTGGCGGTTAAAATTAGCAGAATACGATTATGAAGTAGTCTATAAGGCCGGAAAAACCAACGTAAATGCAGACGCTTTATCTAGAAATCCCATAAACCGCGAAGAATTCGAATGCAAGGTAGTTAGAAATCAGAGGCTCCTTAACCCTAACGATCTCGAAGATGCACAAATAATCTCAGGCTTGTTAGAACAAAATGACGAAGAGACCGATGACACAGAATTAGAGTCACCGCGCTGCTTCGATCCAGAAGAACGTACCGCTATTAACGACGAAAACGACTCAGACTTATACTCCGACCTAGAGCCGACAGAACCAGACAGAATTCGCGAAACTTCCCCGCCACGTAGGATCCAAACCAGAAGTCAGACAGGCAGACACACCAACCTAACAAACAACGACACCAACGAACTAGAAAATGACCAAGAAGAACGCGATGAAGTCGATGATACAGACGAGGAAAGCGGACATGATAACAACGAAAAATCCGACGAACCCTCGACCCCTAACGTAATCGAATCTCGCGAATTATTATTCTTACGCAAAGACAACGTCGCGTATTTCGTAGATATCGACGGAAAACCGCTTGACTCCGGATCTCAAAAATTGTTTGAGCGAAATGAAATGCCATATTTAGGAGCGCTTACACTAGGTAAGGCAAAAGCTATAAAATACAAAAAGCACTATCACATAGCGTTACCCGTCAGCGAAGATCAAAGCGAGGGACCAACGATGACTTTAACTAACATAACCACTGCTATAAACGATCTTAGAGATTTAACACAAAATTTACGCTTAGACACCATTAGCATTGCAAAAACTGACCTTGTAAATAATGTTCCCT
>NW_018022729.1:3010-4517 GCF_002006095.1 Pseudomyrmex gracilis | reverse complement strand
TGTAAACGGCGCCTGGCAGCTCCGCTAAGTTTTTTCGGGGGTGGGGCCACAGGGCCCTCTCCCGTGTTGTTATGACTCCCTGGGCGTTCACTTCCAGAAGAAGCTTCGCCCTGGGGAGTTGATTTGGGGGTGGTTTTAATTTTCTCTTCGTTCATTTTGATTCCCACGAGTGTCGCGGTCGCGCGGTCTCACCCAGCCAGAGCCGCGTATGGCTGGGGCTTGGCTCCGTACTCCTGGATTTCGCCCGGTATCCAGGAGGCACCGTTCAAGACGCAACTCCCCNTGCGCCACGCAGCTCTCGGCACGGTCGCTCACACCTTAACTTGGGGGGTTCCTCTTAGTTGGCTGCGGGCGGGTCCACCTCTAAGCGAGGTGGCCCCGCCCGCAGCCTTAAGCCCCACCACCCGCTCCGGCGCGAGAGCCCAGAGCCCCCGAGGACGCCAGACGCTCACCAGTTGGTCAATGGTTGACCCGTCAGATTACACTTNCTTCGTGGGGGATTCGGCCGGACAGATCCGCCGGTTAGCCCTCTTTTGAGGTCGACGATCAATGCCCGACCGTGCCCCCACCAGCGCACCCGCTGAGAACAAAATGGTTCTGTGTAGTTACTGCGAGGCGGTCAGACCACGTGCGCACCGGGCGCCCCGCGAACACCGAGCTCCCGCCTCGGAGCTACTACAAGGTGGGAACCCATTCGGGGGGTAATCATCTGTAACGGCACTCTAAAATATCCACCTAAAGATCTCCGACCTATTATAATAGCTGAAACTCACTGCTCTCCCACCGGAGGGCACCGCGGAGTTAATAAAACATATAACAGAATTAAACANAAATATTTTTGGGAAAATTTAAAAGTTGATATTCAACGGCACATACAACANTGCCTGCAGTGCCAATTAAAGAAATTAGTCAGAGTTAAAACAAAACAACCCATGATCATTACCGATACNCCCGGAACGGCGCTTGATAAAGTCGCCATGGATATCGTAGGNCCTCTCCCTCCCACCGATAGAGGCAATGAATATATCCTGACGCTACAAGACGCGTTGACAAAATTCTCAATGGGAATACCACTACCCTACCAAACATCCGAAATCATAGCCGAGGCATTCGTGGACCGATTTATTTGTGTGCTAAGAGCACCCAAGGCCGTCCTTACAGATCAAGGAAGGAATTTTATTAGTGAATTAATGAAAAAAGTGGCTAAAATATTTAAAATTCAAAAACTCCGCACGATTGCTTTTCACCCACAATCGAACGGATCGTTAGAGCGGTCGCACCACGCCTTAGGCGAATATTTAAAACAATACGCCAACGAACAAAGACAATGGGATAGATGGGTCGGCCTTGCAATGNTCAATTATAACACTAGCGTCCACGAGGCCACTAAGCACACACCATACGAACTGGTATTCGGCAAGATCGCTCGGGTACCGTCCAACGAGTCGTTGGCACCCGAAGACAAGTTAGCAACGTACGACGAATACCTGATAGGGCTAGTAACTCA
>NW_018022729.1:0-1990 GCF_002006095.1 Pseudomyrmex gracilis | reverse complement strand
GCACTACCCAGCGACACGTGTAAACTTTCGTCATATGGTGTATTATATGACGGATACGCAGATCGAATAATAGATGACATAAACTTTCAATCCCAAACCGTTTACTCTCTCTCCACACAGAGCACCATCTTTGCGCTTACCAGCAAGGGCACGTATACAATTTGCGGATATACTCTGATACATACGGAACATCCCAAGCTCATTATCTACGAAACCGCACCGGGCACCAAGATNTTCCCGAGACAGTCACAAGTAGAAAATTTAGACATTTTCACATATATGAACTCCAAATTNGTATATGTCGAAAAACATATACGCACTCAGATCAACGACTTNTATCGGAACATCCTGATTCAGCAATGCGAAAACGAACACAAAGTGCTCCAAAATGCATTGGCCATCGCCACGCAATCACCTGATATCTTTGCTTACTATCTAATGAAGGGTCCCGGTTACGTGGCCCTCTTGTCAGGAGAAGTAATACACATAATTAGGTGCGTCCCGGTGGAAGTCAAGGTGGCACGAGTCACCGAGTGCTACAACCAATTACCTGTAATCAGGGATAATAAAACCTATTTTTTGACACCACAAACACACGTGCTCCTCCGGCAAGGAACGCAAGTAAGTTGTAATTCCTTTGCACCTGCCATGTACCGACTAGAAGACGCCTGGTATAAATTTATGCCAAAACCGGTAGTATCTGCCTCATTAACCGTCATTAAACCCATGACACGACCCACCTGGAGATATGTCAGTCCAGGCTCACTCGCAACAAGCGGGATCTACACCGAAAACGATCTCGAAGAACTACGAGATCACATAATGTTCCCTGCGGAGCGACCTGCGGTCCTCAATACTATAGCCAGAGGCTTAATGGGGCAACCAACCAAAATCCATGGAGGACCCTTTGCCAACCTCATCGACGAAACCTCGGTACACCAAATAGCCATGTCCGCCTGGGCAAAAGCCTGGGGAAAATTCCAGTTGTTCGGCAACGTAAGCGCTGGAGTNCTTGGACTATACCTGGCAGTGCGACTGGTTAAGCTTCTCCTCGACACCATATTGCATGGCTACGCCCTGCATTCAGTATATGGATGGTCAGCGTACCTATTCGGAGCAATATGGGATTCATTAACTCACACCTTGCTACACCGACGGGTGCAAAAGGCACTAAACGAGAAACCACAAGCCACCCCTGAACAACAACAACCCCTCCAGATCACTCCTATTTACCTTGAACCTCGCGCAAATGCCCCACCTGCTCCCGGAAGAAGCTCCGCCTACACGTTCGGACTCNCTTAATGTCAAGGAACTAATTCCTACCTTGCCCCCCCCCCCCATCCCCACACAAACCTCAATACAGATACTATACGGCAACTCCCGTAATCTTTTAGATATGGAAATCCCAACAATAAACACGTCGGAGCTAACAAGGAGTCCCTTGGAAGCAATAATACTCCGAGTTGCCTCGCCAACGCTATTCTGGGTGCAGCTACAGAATAGCCGCACCGCGTTTGCCGAGATGGACGAGGAGTTGAACTGGTACATGGAGCGAAGAGGCACACCCTTCTTTGGTGGCCTTCGCATACCACCCCACGAGATCGTAACTGTGAGGGTCGATAACCATTGGAAGCGCGGACAAGTCATGCATTCTCCGGGCGATGGCATCTGTAGAATATATTTGCGAGATGAAGGAACCTACACCGCAGTTCGAACCCAAGACCTGTTTGAACTCCCCCATCGCTTCAGAAGCGTGCCGTGGCAGGCAATACTCTGCGGGCTATTCGGCGTAGGACCCACGCAAAGAGAAACCGCCTGGCCCTGCCACGTCAATCGAGTAGTGCAAGCACTGGTCCAGGGGTACANAGTATGGATTAGCATCCGCCACCCTATTAGGAACAGGTCAGCCCTCGTCAACCTGGAGGTACAAAAGGACGACCGAAGCGGGGCGTATAACCTCAAGGACGTCCTGATAGATCTCGGCTACCTG
>NW_018022728.1:15340-18644 GCF_002006095.1 Pseudomyrmex gracilis | reverse complement strand
TTGACGTCCTTGTCGTTTCCTCCACAATCCAACCGGAATCTTCTTCGTATTAAATACTGTTAAGATCCCGCCTCGGTAGTTGGTTTATCAATCCCACCGCTGCCATCAAAATTTGTTGAGATTCGGGAAGATAAAGGACTTGGTGATGAATAATATTCTTTTATAAAAAACTGGCGTAGTTTATTACTACCAAGTTTACAAATTATTGTACAGTTACGCACGCTTATGTTGACACTTAGCTGTTGCTTTACTGCGGTAAACTCTCCGGATGGACTCGGAGCCACACAGTATTCAACAGCTACTCACGATTTGTCCGTCGTTGCTCGCGATCGATCTTTTAAAGGAATCGATCGCGATCACTCAGCAGTTTAGCGACCTAATTACTACTGCACGTAGGTCGCTGACGTTGCGTGCTGTGTCCGTATCATACTTATCACTACGCTTAACAAGCAGATTTCATTACAAAGAAATGCTGCTTGTTACCTTTTTGAAACAAAACCGGGTCGATTGAGCAATGATGCGTACTTACCGCAATTGCTCACTGGCCCGAACGAAATTAGAACTAAATTTCACAACACATTACGTAATGAATCATAGAGCAAATAAAACATTCATGTATGATTTGCTACAGTTAGTGAATTTACGATTATTATAAGTAATAAAACAAAGAACATTATACTTTAAAACAAAATTAAAATATAAAAAATTATAACATTAATATATATCTATCTCCACCACCGTAAGTGATTTGGACCATTGTATATAAAAAATAGATAGAGTTCTACTTAAATACAAGTTACAATTGTTTAACAATTGTTATAACAATCATATTATTATACTTAATTGTAGGTGTACTTTACATTGTTAAACAAAAACGCACTGTTTTTTTAGTTATACTTTACAATTTTCTTCTACTTATTTCTCTTTTTTAAATAACATCTTTAGTTGTTCTTTGGTCCGCTTGCCTCTTTCTTATGCATATTTACAATTTTATTAATTTTCTTGACATTTTAATCATAATGACAACAATAAGCTGATTTGCGATTGGTATCGTAAATCGACTTATTCTTGTCGATAATTGAATTATCATTCACAAAATTTTAGTAGTCAAAAAATTGGTACTATATTCTCAATTGTAGACAGAGCCAAACACTTATCAGATCCACAAATTCACAAAAAAAATTTACAACATATTATTAACATTTTATTTACAACAACTATTCTATACAGTTAATTTTTAATAATATTAATAGAAGAATGAGAGCATTGTTTATAAACAAACTAAATAAGCATATTAACTTTTCTGAACCGGAAGAGGACGAATACTGAAAAATTCTTTTTTGTCCTACCATACATTCATAATTATAACAATAAGTTTAATCATATAAAGATCACTAACAAAACTATTATTCCCACATATCGCAATTTGAACCAGCTGTCAAAATTCGTCAAAACACATAAAGATCCTGTTTCATACAACAAACAAAAAAATGTCGTTTATTGCATGTCTTGTCAACATTGCACATCTTTCTATGTAGGACAAACCAAAAGACAATTAACGACCAGAANAAAAGAACATATTAATTACGTTAAGAAAGGTCAAACTGAAAAATCTGTAGTAGCCAAGCATTGTGTTNAAACTGGACATGGTTTTGATTTTAATTCAGTTAAAATTTTAGACATAGAACAAAACTATTACAACAGACTAACTTCCGAAATGTTATTCATAAAAAAACAAGAACAGGGTTTGAATTTAATGACGAATACTGAGACTTTACACGATACATATGTCTATACTTGACAAAGTTCAATTTTAATGTATAGAGAGAGCATTGTCTCCTACATATCCATCCTATTGCTATTCGATTCAGTATCGATCTTTTGTTTGTGTAAGCATGACTTGTACAAGATACTTCAACAACACATGTAAATTATTACTGACTGGCGTTTGAATTTAATTTCACCATATTGTAACTTCATCATGGTATGTAGACCACCTGAAAAATAATGGCTGCTCTACTTTAAGATCCAATGAATGTTGTATTTAAATTTAAATCGAATTTTATTGTAGATTTAATTGATAAGGACTTAAAAAAAAGTCGAATTGTTTTGAAACAAAACCGATTATATAAAAATAATTTTTTATTGCACAACATCCTGCACTGGCTCTATATAGCCGTTGATTTAGAATATTACTTGAATATTGTGAAAGAGCCTGAGAAGACACCTCATTACTTCACCATATTTGATAGAATATGTCAAAAAACTTAAGTAAATATGTTGTTACGTCCTGGAAACTCTACGGTCCCTTTTTTCTTGCGACGCGACGCGCTAACGCATAACAAACCCTTTTTTTTGTAAATAACAAAAAGCAATAAATACCTCGAACGGGTCTCCTATTGTTTGGAAACTTAGACTTCAGACGATAGGAGAGCAAACGGAAATCGCATCGGCGCCCGAAAAGATAAATCGCGCCTAGTAATAACCCTAGTAATAAAATTTTATGCTAACGAGCAAGAAAACTTATTGTTAAACATCCTAAACAAACTCGGATATCTCCGAGCCAGAAAGAACACTACTCATAAAAATTAGAGCAGCCGAAGCAGATAGAACTCCGACGCCATGAATAATCCACAAAAACTTTATTATAAATAACTAGCAAAAGGTCCAGGTGGCGTGATCTAAAACCAACACTCTCCCTTTTCCCTTCTCCGAAAAATCGGACGAGCCGACCAAAACGAGAAATCGTCACAATTGGCGATCTCCTAAGTTTACCCGACCAACTAATTAACAAATAGGAACCAGCGGGGCTCAGCCGAGTTTTCCGATTGGAAGAAATTCGGTGAGCACTTGCTTACTCGAAAAGGTATATAAGACGGGACTCTCGGGGCTGTAGTCAATAAAACTGTTGATTCCCCCAAAAGTGCCGCAGCGAATTCGCGACGAATGAGTTAAGTGCGCAAAAGGTTAAGTGTAAAAAAAAGAATGAACAAGCCGACCGGGCCATCCACGCCAGCTCCAGCCGCACCAATTTGAAGCGACCCGCCGCCGATCATCCAGCAGCTATGCCGCACGGGGCTACAAGACGCAATAGCACCTAGGCGAGATCATCTAAGTAGTAAGTCCACATCATTATATATATATACACAGTTTGTCCGGAAAGTTCCCGGACTGATTTTTTCTAGCGCGGGTAAGCGGCGCTATTGAGCGGTCAACGCTGGAACTACTTAGTATAGACCTTCCTTTAACCAGGCAAATTTTTTCGTCGTGGTCGGCGATGTTTTGATATCAGTAATTATCATTT
>NW_018022728.1:12475-13920 GCF_002006095.1 Pseudomyrmex gracilis | reverse complement strand
TTTTTAATAATAATTTTCATCAAATCGGTCCAGATTGTTATAGCTTATTAAAAAAAGTTTGAAATTTTCGAATTAAAAACGTGTGTACAGGACAACGTCTGTCGGGTCCGCTAGTATATATATATATATATATATATATATATATACGAAGATTCCACTTCTCGCAAAATTAACATCTGACGTTGTGACTGATTTTTGGAGAAATCGAGAAAAACGGTTAAATTAAACGAATAGACAAGCGCGCTCAAAAATTCGAATTTTTCGGAAAGGCTACAGCCGTCTCGGGTGGCATCCGAAATTTTTGGAAGAGCTACTCGCGGTGTACAGCCGTCTTGGGTAGCATCCGAAATTTTTGGAGGGGCTACTTGCAATGTACAGCCGTCTCGGGTAGCATCCGAATTTTTTGGAAGAGCTACTCGCGGTGTATAGCCGTCTCGGGTGGCAGCCGAATTTTTTCTTTATTTTCTTCCTTAAACACGTAGTAAACAAGGCTCAACATCTCCGAAAACGGTCGCGAAGCCAAGAAAATACAATATCACAAAAGAAAATACAATACTATAAATTGAGCATAAATTGCATAAAATCGTTTAAGTGGAACCCCGGCAGAGAACTTTGCAAGCGGGTAAAAAGGCCCAGCGCCACCGACGCAACATAAACTTGCGACGAGCGGCAGCGCTCACGCTAAACGAAGCGGAGCTGACCAGGCCCATTGACGCCACCCTTTCCGCAACGATAGAAAACGATAGCAACAACGACAATAATATAAGAAACCCCAGCAATACGCACACAATCTTATCTCACCCGCACTCACACTCACCACACACTCGCACACAAGCACATCTCACCCAACCTCACACGATATACATACAGATTCACACCACGACGACGATTCGTGGTATCAATCCCTTTTTTACTCTCCTAAGCCCCGATCCTCCCGTGAACAATCTACCGTCTTCACTTCCTCGCTTCCTCTCTCCAACGCACTCCGAGCCCGCTTGTCCCGCAGAAAATCCCGCGGATGTGCAATCCGCGCCAACTCCTCCACCCCCTTCTCGCTCTCCTTCCCCTATACTTTTTACATCCGGGCAAGAACCCGCGGACGATGAATCTTCCAATTCCTCTCGACCGACCACCCCACCGCCTGACTCCAAAATCCAACATTTCCTTAAATTAGCCTTCGCCTACCGAAAAGCAGATCCAAAAATAGTTCCCTTTGTAGTTGATCCCCTAAGAATAAATTCTTCCGACTTCTTTTACTTAATATCTACCACTCCATCCAAAAAACTCCTTCCTGTCAAATTTCCGTACCTAAATGACATTCGCTTAGTCCCAGTCCGTCATTTTTATTCTATATTTCGGGCGTGTTCCGTTTGACCACAGTACGATTCGACACCGATCGATTCGACACCAAATTATTGGACACAAAATTATTGGACACAGATTTA
>NW_018022728.1:7259-10795 GCF_002006095.1 Pseudomyrmex gracilis | reverse complement strand
ATATAATTAGATAGTGATTAACATATATAAAGCAACTATCTTAGAAATCTGTAAAATTTATATATCGTAAGTATAATATTTATATGTTTATATATTTATATATTTATATATCCTAAGTATAATATATTATAAGTATAATTTATATTTGTGGTAAGTAATGGTAAGTATAATATAAATAGAATAGTAGTAAGTTGTTATAATTCATGTGTGCGCGTGTGCGTGCGCGCGCGCGCATAAATGTGAAATATATGTCTCTAATGACATTAAAATATATGACATAATAAAAAAAATTTTTAAATTATAATGGTATAGTAACTAGAATAGCATATTTGTCATATACGTAATAATGAAAAATAAAATTATGTATCTATACAAATAGATCTAAATATGTATCTATAGTATGTTATACATATGAAAAAATCCTCTATATTNACATCGATGGTATTACGTTGTGGATTTTGCGGTAAATAATATATTAAAGTATATTGTCTTGTATTTTACTTNCTGGGAATTATTGGTGTGTATTTGAATTTATATGTTTCTTTTAAAATCTGATAATAAAGTATTCTTGTGGTTTTTGGTCTAAGTTTTCTATTCGGAGATTTTTTTAAGATAAAGTTTTAAAGCATTAAAATTGCGATTCAGAAATTCTTTGTCGTCGCCTCCAGTTCGATGGGACCGCCTAATTGGTCGGCCGGAGCGTCCAGTTTCGTAGTTTTGCCAAGAGACTGCAAATGCGTTGGTAGTGGAGAAGCAAATTAAATCAGTCATATCCGAGTCTTGGTAGCATCAAGTAATAATAAATGTGTAAAATATGTGTGTATTGTTGACATGTATATGCTTCTGTTAGACATATTTTAATGCGATCNAAAGTTTGTGCAGTGTTTACAGTTTTGGCTTCCTCCTCACAGCATGCTAAAGCGGTGGAGGAGATGCGTACAACAGTAGCGAGTTCTAACTGCATAAACTCGCTGCTGTTGTGCGCATCCCTTCCACCGCTTTAGCATGCAGGAAGAAAGCCAAACTTGTAAACACTGGGTTTGTGTTTAATAAACGGTAAATTTTAATACGCTATGTATAAAAAATGCATTTGAACGATCAAGATGTTTTTTTGACTTATTTGACGTCAATCAAAAAAACAAGTTCACGCGTAACAAGGATGGCTGTGATTCACTCGTTCTAAACATTTAAAATTTGTTATCTTTTCGAAGTAATAGTATATTCATTTCTTGGTTCTGTAATTTGATTGGAATCGTAATTTTGTTTAGCCGTGAGCATGATGTTTGCGAAAAATTTTATTCTCGATTATGTGGAAAAAGAGAAATAGAATAAAAATTTAATAAATGGTAAAATTTCTTACACAATGTGCAAAGTATGCATGTATTGTTATTCAAGAGATGTTTTTCTCGTTGTTTTAACNCTCACTTCTCGAGAAACGGGGCAAGATCACGCGTAGCGAGCATGGACTTGATTTATTTACAATAATTCTACACAGTTAAGATACTTCAATATATTTTGATTAATAGTATAATTGATAAGAATGACCTCCAGTTCGTAATACAAAATTTAAATCTGATGTGTGAAGTGGGCGATTTGAACAATGAGCTGGTTGTTTTTGCTAATAAGTTACTCGTAATGTTTTTTTATATATTGCCATACGTTTCGACTTTATTATCATGTCATCTTCAGTGGATGCTCTGCAATGCATATATCGGCGAGTTTAAAAAAAANTTTTTTTTAGTACATAGTTTATACAATTTTGCGCAAAATTGAGAATAAAGTGTAAAAGAGAGAGAAATCAATTAAGTGTTGTATAATGTATGTGTCTAAAAACTATTGTTTCATATCTCGATTGAATATATGGTCCACCTCTGTACATACAATGTGATGCGTTGTTATTGAGTCATTGTCATGTACTGAGAAGGACTGAGTATTCTACACATATAAATATCTGTGAGATTGCTTTCTCTGTACATAGGTGTATGAAACAGATTAAATTTTATTTAAAATTGGTATGTATATATTGTCTAACAATTGTGTGTCTGTGTTAATATTTAAACTATTTTTGTTTAGTTTGATGTGTAACATTTCTGCTGTCAATCGTTTAAAATAGTTTCGTTCTTTATCTAAAATTTGTGGAGTTCTATTGAAAATCGTGTCCTGTTTTAGCGCAGTGTTCTGAGATTACGGAAACGTTATTCTTTTTTACGTGATATTGATGTTCCTTAATTCTAGTTTGCAACTGTCTCTTTGTTTGTGCAACATAATTAGCCTCGCATGAATTACAATTTATAATATATACAACGTTATTGTGATTATGTGTAGAGATATGATCTTTGTGTGTTTTAATGTACTTGTTTAATTAGTTTAAATTTCTATATGACAATCTAATTGGTAAATTATTGTTCTTGTTGATACGTTTTAATGTATTTGTCATGCGTTTAGCGTTAGGAATGTATGGTATCACAAATTGTTGTTTGGTTTTGGTGTTTGTATTGTCAGTTTGTTNATTGTTGGAATGTTAGTTTAATTTAATGACGAATAGCCCTCTCAGTCTATTAATTATTTTGAATATGAAGTCTATAGGGTAGTTATTTTCAATAAGTGTATTGAGAAGGCTGTTCGTCACTAAATTAAACTAACATTCCAACAATGAACAAACTGACAATACAAACACCAAAACCAAACGACATTTTGTGATACCATACATTCCTAACGCTGAACGCATGACAAATCCATTAAAACGTATCAACAACAACAATAATTTACCAATTAGATTGTCATATAGAAATTTAAACTAATTAAACAAGTACATTAAAACACACAAAGATCATATCTCTACACATAATCACAATAACGTTGTATATATTATAAATTGTAATTCATGCGAGGNTAATTATGTTGCACAAACAAAGAGACAGTTGCAAACTAGAATTAANGAACATCAATATCACGTAAAAAAGAATAACGTTTCCGTAATCTCAGAACACTGCGCTAAAACAGGACACGATTTTCAATGGAACTCCACAAATTTTAGATAAAGAACNAAACTATTTTAAACGATTGACAGCAGAAATGTTACACATCAAACTAAACAAAAATAAAAAAATGTTGAAAACGATAAATAGCTCCAATTAATTAATAATAGTGTGGTTGAAGGCAGTTAGAGCATAACACTGGTGTTGATGTGTAAAAAAGTAAGAAATTGATTTATTTGAAACAAGCAAGTATAAACGTTTCGACCTTTTTTTTAGGTCCTTATCAATATATTAGAAAACGCTGATGTTATTTTGCTTCGCAATATGATGTACAATATTAGAAACGTGTTACATGAGAAGCTCAGTAGCAACTGATTAGATTATAATTAATATTAACCCAGGACATCATCTCAAAATAGTCATTAATAAAGTAATCTCACCAAAAAAATTCAAAGACAAAGGATAAGAAAAATTTGAAGAGCATAGTACAAACCATCATATTGATATAACAGGAAGGTATCTTACTATACCTTTATTTAAAACCAATAAACGACTATG
>NW_018022728.1:5247-6619 GCF_002006095.1 Pseudomyrmex gracilis | reverse complement strand
TTAATTGATTTCTCTCTCTTTTACACTTTATTCTCAATTTTGCGCAAAATTGTATAAACTATGTACTAAAAAAATTTTTTTTAAACTCGCCGATATATGCATTGCAGAGCATCCACTGAAGATGACGTGATAATAAAGTTGAAACGTATGGCAATATATAAAAAAACACTACGAGTAACTTATTAGCAAAAACAACCCGCGCTCATTGTTCGAATCGCCCACTTCACACATTAGATTTAATAGTATAAATTGTTCATTTTTCTTTTTCTGTGCGGAATATTTTTCTTGAATGTGATCAACCGAAAAGAAAAAAAGAAAACAAGAGTAAAAATTTTAATACCTGTTAAATGTTTCTACGCAATGTTTAAATTATGTGTGTATTTCTTGACAAGTATACGCTTCTGTTGGACATAGTTTAACACGATGGGAGTTTTGTGGTAATAAACGATAAATTTTAAAATACGCAATGTGTAANAAATGCGTTTGAACGGCCAAAATGTTTTTTTGATGTGACGTCAATCGAGAAAACAAGCTTACGCGTAGCAAGGATGGCCGTGATTTATTCNATTCTATACAATTATAAAAGATTTGTTATACTCTTAAGGAATAAAATTTTTTTCTTTATTTTATAATATCATAATCAAGAGGCACGGGAGTGCCTCGCGCCAAGTTCACGTGCATAAACTGTGCGAGGCATACTTATTATACGCAAAACTTATGCATTTTTGAAGGGGAGAAATTTTTTTTTATTCTGCANTTGTTTAGTAACGACTGATCCAATCGACTATTTAGTTTCAATAAATTTTGGTTGAAAAGCTGAAAAATAAAGTATTCCTGTGTTTTGTCCGGGTGTACTATTTGAAAATTTTTTAAGATAAAGTTGTNAGGTTACTTAAATTATTTCAGATTTCAATCAGTGATGCCAGAAAGCTAGAGCGGCTCTGAGATATCGCAGTAATAGAAATACGCAAGCGGATACTTGCGGACATGTGCGCACATGCTTCTGTGCGGATCCCTGTTTACAGGAACTACGAACACGAAACTACGCAAGAAGAAAAACACACAAACACACAGTATATATATATTACCTTTTTAAAAAAAAGAAAAAAATGCGCCAAGTACACGCACAACACGTAATAATTTAAATTAAAATTCTAAACTCAAACTAGTATTTATTATAAAAATTGTATTTTATTTTTAATATAAAACATTCTTTTTCTACAAAACCTACGTTACAAAAAAAATGATATGAAAAAGTAGCACCAAGTACACTTGTGTACATTTAAAGAAAGTATTAAAAACATTATAAAAAAATAAAAAGTATAAAATTATTATATATGTATCAATAGGTATACTTTGTCTTTTGTGAAAA
>NW_018022728.1:2643-4894 GCF_002006095.1 Pseudomyrmex gracilis | reverse complement strand
TACCTATTTTATGTATAACAGTAATGCTTCAGAAAAGATAGTGTTTAATAAAACATTACTGATTAGTTATCATCAGATTCATGCACACGTTCATGACAAACACATTTTATTTATTGACTGAGGTGCAGCCACGCCAAATTTTTTTGCCTTAATTATTTTTTATATTTCGACTTTTCACAAAAGGCAAAATTTACCTCTATTGATACATATATAATAATTTTATACTTTTTATTTTATTATAATGTTTTTAATACTTTCTGTAAATGTACACAAATGTACTTGGTGCTACTTTTTTATATCACTCCTTTTGTAACATAAGTTTTGTAGAAAAAGAATGTTTTATATAAAAAATAAAATANTATTTTTAATAAATATTAGTTTGAGTTTAGAATTTTAATTTAAAGTATTACGTGTTGTGCGTGTACTTGGTGCACTTTTTTACCTTTTTTTAAAAAGGTAAGGTTTTTTCGGATATCACTTCTCTTTTTGTAGCATATCTTTCACGTATATATTAAAAAAATAAACTTTACTTTTTTTCTATTATGTTTTATTTTATAAAAGACAAACATTAAAAATTAACCTCACTATTTTTTTTAATTTTCTCGCCGTCACATTTTCACATTCTCTTTTGCAATCTTTTATTCTCTCTTTTACTTTTTTATATCACAATCTGTTTTTCTCTCTTTCTTACTTTTTCTTTTTTTCATACTCTTACTCTCTTTCTCTCTCTCTTTCTCTCTCGCAATCTTACTCGCACTCTTTCTCAATCTCTCTTATTCTTTCTTTTATTTTCTCTTACTCTTTCTCACTCTTTCTCAGTCTCTCTCGCACTCTTTCTTACTCTCTCTTACTCTCTTTTGCTCTCTATAACACTCTCTCTCACACTGACTCACTTTTTCTCATTTTCAATCCTACTCTCTCTCACTCTTTCTCGCACTCTCTCTCACTCTTTCTCGCACTCTCTCTCACTTTTTCTTGCACTTTTTCTTACTCTCTTTCACTCTCTCTCGCACTCTTTCTCACTCTATCTCAGTCTCTTTCTCTCTCTTGCACTCTCTCTCATTCTCTCTCGCACTCTCTCTCTCAGTCTTTCTCACTTTCTCTTGCACTCTTTCTCACTCTATCTCAGCCTCTCTCTCTCTCTCTCCTTCACTCTCTCTCACTCTCTCTCTCACTCTCTGTCGCACTCTCTTTTAGTCTTTCTCACTTTCTCTCGCACTCTCTCTCACTCTTCCTTGCACTCTTTCTCACTCTCTCTCGCACTCTCTCTCACTCTCTCTCGCACTCTCTCTCGCTCTTTCGTACTTTCTCTCGCACTCTCTCTCTCACTCTTTTTCGGACTTTTTGTCCTTTCCTCTCGCATTCTCTATTTTAGTCTCTCACTTATTTTTCTTTCACTCTCTGTTTTTTTCATTCTCTTTCAGTCTTTCTCATTTTCTCTCTATCTCTCTCTCACTTTCTCTCGCACTCTTTCTCATTCTCTGTCACTCTCTCGCAGTCTCTCTCGCACTTTTTCTCACTCTCTCTTACTTTCTCTCGCACTTTATAACACTTTCTCTCACACTCTCTCATTCTTTCTTATTTTCCATCTCACTCTCTCTCACTCCTTTTTGCACTTTCTCTCACTCTCTTACACTCTCTTTCGCACTCTCTCTCACTTTCTCTCACTCTCTCTCTCACTCTCACTTAGTTTTTCTCGCACTCTTTCTCACTCTCGCTTACTCTCTCTCGCACTCTATAACACTCTCTTTCACACTCTCTCACTCTTTCTCATTTTCTCTATCCTACTCTCTCTCACTCTTTCTTATACTCTCTCTCACTTTCTCTTGCACTCTTTCTCACTCTCTCTCACTCTTTCTCGCACTATCTCTCACGCTTTCTCATTCTCTCTCTCACTCTCTCTCACTCTTTCTCGCACTCTTTTTCACTCTCCCTCACTTTGTTTCACTCTCTTTTGCACTGTCTATCACCCTCTCTCTCTCACTTTTGCAATTTCTCTCACTTTTTCTCATTTTTACTTGCACTCTTTCTCACTCTCTCTCTTTCTCTCTCTCGCATTCCCTTTTTTAGTATCTCACCTATTCATCTTTTACTCTCTCTTTTTTTTATTCTTTCTCAGTCTTACTCAGTTTCTCTCCCACTCTCTGTCACTCTTTCTTTCACTCTCTTTCTTTTTTCTCTCTTTTTCTTTTTCTTTTTCTCATACGTTTTCTTATACAAGAAAACAGATTACAAGAAAACTTGTTTTTTT
>NW_018022728.1:0-1690 GCF_002006095.1 Pseudomyrmex gracilis | reverse complement strand
GCCGCTCTAGCTTTCTGGCATCACTGATTAAAAACTGGTTGTATTTGAGTTCAGTCACTTAGCAAGCGTATCTCTAAAGCGTACATTATATTCCTGTTCTGCAATAGTTGACGAATATATATTCGATTATTATATATTTCAAACAAACCTTCTGCAGTTTTGAATTTTCTTACAAAATGATTAGAGTAAGGATTTGTTACGTATGNGACAGTGTTTTGAATCGAAAGAGTAAAGTGCGTATTAGTGGCGAAAAAAATGCCGCTAAGCAGGAAATAGCAATATTCAGACGTACTGAAGCCGGGAGACCTGCATTAATCATTAGTTCTGAAACTCATATTTGCTCAAATTGTAATATTTCTATTGTACGAGAAATCGAAGCAATAAAAAATAATCCTTCCTATTTAAGATTGAATATCTTAACTCAAACTTTCTCTCATACATGTCTGATTTGCAACGCAGATAATAATATTCATAAACTTTCAATAGAATGTAGAATGCACATTTTTGTTCAACAAAATATATATGTCAGTGAAGATACAAAATGCTGTCAAGAACACTTAAATGAGAAAGGATTGCTCTTTGAATTTTTATTGTTTACGGTATGTCAATCGCCCGTGTACAATAAAAGGAAAANAGCTTGGTTTATTTTTGCAGACAATGCGTAATGGAATTTTACAACAAAACCAGAATAGATTTCATGATGAAAGTGATTTTACGACTTTCAGTTTACATCATTTTTTCCACTATCTAAGCAGCAATTTGTCGACTTATTTTCATATTGCGGTCCAGTTCAAATTGGACAGCAATTGAAATATATCACAAAAAAAGATCTTCTAGCTTTTCTTTGCAAAATACGGCAAGGTATTAGTGACGAATTCATAACCGCAACTATTCAACTATTCGACACGACAAAACGCCAGTGACAAAATATCTTTGGTCAGACAATCTCTTATGTTAAGATTTGTTCCTCGCAACATAAGTTTAAATGCACTAACACGAGATGAATATATTGGAAGGCACGTGACCGAATTTTCTAATAAAGTTTCTAATAAATATTCAATCCCGATCCATTCACACCTCGTGTTGTTGTTTTTAACGATTGCATGTATTTCTACATTGAAAAAAGCTCTTGCTTTAAAGTATTGCGCCAATCATATAGTATGCATAAGAGACGTCATCTGATTAGGCCTTCCAGCTTGTAGCGCCAGATGGTTATATTTTAGATATTAAAAGATCCTATTTTTCTAATGCTACCAATAACGATGCTAGCATTTTTCTTAACAAATTCAACCGAGATGCTGATGCTATGCGAGAGTGGTTTTAGCAAGGAGATATATTTTCGTAATTGATCGAGATTACCGTGAATGTTTCAGAGAATGGGAAGTGATTACAAAATGCCTGCTCTTTTGCAACGAGGACAAAGACAACTGACAACTGAAGCTGCTAATAATTCTCTGATAGTGACCAAATTGAGATGTAAGTAGAAAGCGCGCAATGGACATATGAAATCTATATTTAAATTCTTCTAAGATATCATTTCTACTTCTCATCTAAAAATATTTGCGACTATCTTTGCATTACTGGTGCTGTTGTAAACAAATATTTTGAGTCTATTACAATGCCAGATGCTATAGTTGAGTTGACTGAAAGGATGATTGAACAAGCGCGTCAATCAAATGTTTAAGCAAGA
>NW_018022727.1:27022-35928 GCF_002006095.1 Pseudomyrmex gracilis | reverse complement strand
AAATATAGTGCGTACTAAAAACACAAACTGGATAACAATACATGATTCAAAGATATAAAAAAGTAATTGGCCTAGAAATGCTAAAAATGCATATATATATTTTTGGCAGAAAAAATCAAATAAAATGTATATGCATTTACAAAAAGTAGAGAAATCACTCTAAAAAATGTCTTTACAAAAGAAAAAAACAAACGCCAAGTACATAAAAAATATACAAACCATATTAAAAAACTTTTTTTTTATATAAAAAAACAAAAAAGAGACAATTACCGTAATTAGCCAAGTACTGGACCCAAGATAATAGATCCCATAAAACGGGCATAAATCAAAAGTAAAATACAAAAACTTGGCGTGCCCGGATCGTAAGTAATACTGATTCAAGCTATATTTTGTACATGCACTTAAGACGCACAATTCTTAGATATATCTACTAATAATTATTTTACATATAGTTTATTATATTACATATGTGTTATTATATTAGATATGTCTTATTATTATACATATATCTTATTATATTACATAAATCTTATTATTATATGTATATCTCTCTCTTTTGGTTTATTCTTTTAGATTATTTTTTTATTATATTTTATTTTTTATATTTTTTTGTTATATTTTTTATATTTTCTTTCTTTAAATTTATATTTTTACCTCTGTTTTTTTACTCTGTTTTTCTTCCTTACGTTGTAGTTAAAACAAGATAACATCAGTTATCTTTAATGTGATATAATGTTACTTTTGAAATTCTAAAATATCAGAAATCCTAATATGTTAGTAGTAATTTATTAATTTGTTTACTTATGAATTTATCGTTGAAATGGTTTTCTTGTATTTGTATATATGAGTCATATATATACGATTCGGGCACGCCAAGTTTTTGTATTTTACTGTTGTTTTATGCCCGTTTTATGGGATCTATTATCTTGGGTCCAGTACTTGGCTAATTACGGTAATTGTCTCTTTTTTGTTTTTTTATATACAAAAAAAGTTTTTTAATATGGTTTGTATATTTTTTATGTACTTGGCGTTTGTTTTTTTCTTTTGTAAAGACATTTTTTAGAGTGATTTCTCTACTTTTTGTAAATGCATATACATTTTATTTGATTTTTTCTGCCAAAAATATATATGCATTTTTAGCATTTCTAGGCCAATTACTTTTTTATATCTTTGAATCATGTATTGTCATTCAGTTTGTGTTTTTAGTACGCACTATATTTGTATAACATCCAGTATTCAAATAAATATTAACGATTATAATCCAGCTATTCTTACTGCTTGGGAAGGAAATATGGATATCCAATTTGTTGGTGAGAAGTCCACATTGTTAACTTGGTATACTACTAAATATGTCTCCAAACCAGAGAAAAGTAACAAAGATACATTTGAAAAAATGAATTCAACAAAATCTTTAAGAAGTTGATAGAAAGAGAGAGAGAGAGAGAGAGAGCGGGAGATCGAAAGCGAAAGATCGAGAGAGCCTGAGAGCGAAAGATCGAAAGAGCGTGAGAGCGAAAAAGCAAGAGAGCGAAAGAGAGAGAGAGAGAGAAAGAGTGTGTTTGTGTGTGTCCAGAGAGCGAGAGAGCGAGAGATTGAGAGAGCAAAGCGAGAGAAAGAATGCGAGAGAGAAAGTGTGTGTGTGAGCGAGAAAGCGAGAAAGCGAGAGAGCAAGGAATTGAGAGCGCGAGAGAGCAAAGGATCAAGAGTGCGTGAGAGCGAGAGGGCAAGAGAAAGAGAGAGAGAGAGAGAGCGGGAGATCGAGAGCGAAAGATCGAGAGTGCGAGAAAGCGAAAGATCAAATAAACGTAAGAGCGAAAGAGAGAGAGAGATAGAGAAGAGAGAGAAAAAGAGAGAGATTGTGTGTGTGTCGAGAGAGCAACAGAGCAAGAGAGCAAGAGAGCGAGAGATCGAGAGAGAAAAATAGTGCAAAAGAACGAGAGTGCGTGAAAGAGAAAGAGCGAGAGAAAGAGAGAGAGAAAGATCGAGAGAGCCTGAGAGCGAAAGATCGAAAGAGCGTGAGAGCAAAAGAGCAAGAGAGCGAAAGAGAGAGAGAGAGAGAGAGAAAGCGTGTAAAGAAATCTCAAGCCGATGATCCAGCCTGTCGACGATTCCGAATTCGGCAGCTCACTCTCTTGAACCTCGCTGTCAACAAACCCCGTTGCTACCTGAACAAAAGCGCCCAAACGATCGATCGTTGAAAATCTTCATATACCGCGTGGACGACACGCGCCGCATCTCGCAACACTGCCTCCTCTCTCTTCTAGATCATCGTCCCGATGATCAAAAAGAACCCAACCTTCCCGCTCTCTTCCAAACTGCTGTCTCAGAATAAATGAGCCGGTTGACCGGATACTCTTCTCGAGAATCCCTTCTGGGGCAACTTCTGTGTCCACAAAATCCTTCCGACTTCAGACAAGGGGGGGAAAAAACTCACGTGGACCCATCGTCCACAAGGACACCCCAAATCCCCGCCTCGGCATGTACCCAAAGACCCACGGAAAACCACGTTCAAAACCGTGAGCAAGGCGAACTTCTAATACGGCCTCAAAGATGAAAATCTCACAACGACTCGACGCGACGCAGATGTCCCTTGACGTTCAACGACAAAACGGAAAAATTCAGGGTAACAACGGAGTTATAACTGAAAAAAAGAATACTAAACAAGTAACTACACTTAAAACAAAACAAATACCCGCAACATTTCAAAAACAAATACACCCCCCATTAGTTTACACGGGACTCCGACGCGTGCTCCCTCCTTTCGCAAAACAAAGCCAACATATCAGCATGCACCACTCAACTTTTATGCCTACCTGAACGACGAATACAATATACCACATCACTCAGTTTCTTAACGACCACGTAAGGCCCCTCCCAATTTCTCTGCAATTTAGGAGCTTTCCCCTTGCTTCTGCAAGGATTAAAGAACCAAACCTTTTGCCCAACATCAAAGAGAACATACCTAGCTTTCAAATCGTATCGCATCTTTGCCTTGTTTAATTTCATTTTTAAACGCTCTCTAACATCTTGATGGATCTCCTCTAATTTCGACTCTAACTCACAAATATAATCTTCCGAAGAACTTGAACAGTAATTTGGCGGAGAGCCCCGTAATAAATCTAACGGCAGACGCAAATCACGCTCAAAATTCAATTCGGCAGGTGAAACCTCTGTAGCCTCATGCCTAGAAGATCTGTAAGCAAAAAGAAACATAGGAATCCAACGATCCCAATTCTTCTGATTCTCATCAACAAACTTAGATAAATACTGCATTATCATCTGATGTTGTCTTTCAACTTGCCCATCAGACTGCGGATGAAGAGCAGTAGTCTTTGTTTTCTTCATTCCTAACACCCATGACAATTCCTGAAAAAGTCAAGATTTAAAATTTTTAACTTAATCCGTATGTAACTCCAACGGCACCCCATATCTAGAAACTACCTGATTGACAAAAACTTCCGCCACAGTCGACGCTCTAATATTCTTTAAAGGAAAAGCTTCTACCCACTTAGAAAAACAATCCACAATTACTAGGAGGTATTTATTTCCTGAAGAAGACAACGGAAAAGGACTCAAAATGTCCATCTGTAACCTCTCAAAAGGCGCGCCGGCATTAAAAACCTGCAACGGAGACTTACTCTTGTCTGAAGGACCTTTTTTTTCAATACGAACTTTGCAAGATTTACACCAATTTTCCACATCTCTTTTACATGAAGCCCAATAAAACCGGTTGCGAATTTTTCCTAACGTCTTATTAACTCCAAAATGGCCCCCAAAAGGACCATCATGAGCCTCCTCCAAAATTCGTTTAACCCTCTTCTGAGGAACAATTACGTAAAAAAAACTAGACTTCAAATTCGGAGCTATCCACCGTTTATGCAGAACTCCGTCTAAAACAACTAAAGCGTCCCAATGAGACCAATAAATCCTCGAAGAAGGGCCCCTAGCAGAAACTTCTTCCCAAGAAGAACGGCAACCCTTTTTCTTTCCAAGTAAAATAATTGATACAGCCTGATCTTCCAGCTGATCCTTTAGCCACTTCTCGGATGCGCCCCCCTCAAAAACTATTCGAGCTACCTGCTCCTCTTGCTTCAAAGCATCTCTCACCTCTACCTTCGAACAATATCTGCAGCAAGATTCCGCACAAGGTCGCCTAGAAAGCCCATCCGCGTTCCCATGCGCTCGACCGCTCCGATGAGCTATTTCGAAGTCATACTGCTGAAGCTTTTCCGCCCAACGAGCTAATTGACCCTCCAAATTTTTAAAAGACATAAGCCATTTAAGTGACGCATGATCAGTGCAAACTCAAAATTTCCGCCCATACAGATAATGATGGGAAGATTTCATTGAATCCACCATTGCCAATAACTTACGCCGAGTAACACAATAATTCCTCTCAGCCTTACTCAATACTCGACTGTAATAAGCGATGACCCTCTCCGTCCCCCGCTGAACCTGCGATAAAACCGCGCCAACACCATGACCAGAAGCATCCGTGTCCAAAATTAACTCTCCTCCTTCAAGAAGAAAAGAAAGCACAGGAGGAGAAGACAACGTCTGCTTAAGATTTGCAAACGCCTCCTGACACTGCTCTGTCCAAACAAACTTAACCTGGTTTTTAGTCAAAGCGAACAGCGGCTTTGCAATCAAAGAAAAACCCTTCACAAATTTACGATAATAAGAACAAAATCCCAGAAAACTACGAACTTGTTTCTTATTTTGCGGAACAGGCCACTCCGCCACAGCTGCAATTTTTTCTGGATCCGTCGAGATCCTTTCGGCCGAAACCACAAGACCAAGATATTTCACCTGCTTCCTAAACAAATTACACTTTTTAGGATTAAGCTTCAAATTAGCTGCCCTAAGCCTCAGAAAAACTTCCTTCAAATTGGCTACTTCCTCCTCGAAGAACTTATCAAAAACAACTACGTCATCTAAATAAACCAAACAAATCTTGGTTAGCAATTGCTGAAGAATACGCTCCATGGAGCGCTCAAAAGTGGCTGGAGCGTTGCACAAACCGAAAGGCAATCACCGTGAACTGCCACAACCCATTGCCTACTGAAAAAGCAGTCTTTTCCTTATCCTCTGGTCGAATTCTTAAGTGCCACTACCCATTTTTCATATCCAAGGTAGAGAACCACTCATTTTCGGACAATTGATCCAGAAGATCGTCAACCCTAGGAAGAGGATAAGAATCTTTGATCGTGACTGCGTTAAGCTTGCGATAATCCACACAAAATCTTAAACCCCCGTCCATCTTCTTTACAATCACCGCCGGAGAAACCCACGGGCTAAAAGATTCTTCAATGACCCCTTGGTCCTTCATTTCCTGAAGAATTTTCTCCACCTCAGCCCGCATTCCCAACAGAACCCTCCTCGGAGCTTGCTTAATTGGACGAGGATCTTGCAGATTAATTTCATGCTGAAAAACATCACAGTTTCCAGCCACGATCTGATCAGAGAAGACATCCTGAAATTCGATTAAGAACTCAGCAAAAACGCCTTTCTGCGCCTCATCCGAATCGACTGCGTTTCGTTCATAAAATTCTTTTAAACTATCCGGAACTCCCACGGCAACATCACACACCCGACCGCAAATCTTCTCCGCTCCACCCGAGGGAGCAACAATGAGAGTCTTCATCATCCTATTCAACTCTGTCTTCCTGAAAAAGTCTAGACCTAGAATACAGTCGTCCAATATATCCGCTACATAAAGAGGCATTTTCAAAGAACGTCCCCCTACGACTATTCGAGCCACACATCTGAATTCAACAAGAACCTTCTCCCCGGTAGGATATCTCAAACTCGGTCTCCCTGCCAACTTCTGACACTGCAACCTTTCTACAAAATTAAAATTCACGATTGACACATCGGAGCCCGTATAAAATTTAAAATACCACGATTTACTGGTCAAAAAACCGGAAAAAACAAATAAATTATTTTTCTTTGTATCAATTCGTTTAACAGAAAATACCATTTCCGGGGTGTCGCATCCCATAGCCGAACCCACCCCTGGAAGCTCGACTAAGCCTTGTTTTCCGACAAATTAGCCGGACACTCGTAGCGGAAGTGCCCCTTCTTTCCGCACTTCCAGCACTCCCTCTCCTTCCGCCCACCATTTTCCTTCTGCTCCCGCTCCTTCTTCGTTTTGTTCTCTGACCTCCCCCCACCGCGGAAATCTCCATTTCCAGTGGATTCGGAACTCTGACCTCCCGCGCGTTTGCCATCTTTCTTAAAACTATACGGCGCTTCCCCGCTCGCCCTGAAACTATTTTCTTGAACAGCTTTCACCGCTTTTGCCCGCTCGACAGCGGCCCTCAACGAGATGATGTTCTCCAACTGTAATGTACGCTTCACGAAGCCATCTGGAAGAGCGGCAATAAATTGCGCGCAAGCGACTTTTTCGCGAACTTCATGCGAACATTCCGGATACGCGAAACGCGACAGACGCTCCAGATCCGCGCCGAGCGCCGCAAGATCTTCTCCGCTCTTCTNCTTTCGGTTGGTGAACTGCGCGTAACAACTTTGAAAAAGCTCTCGCTCCCCGTACCGCGATTCCAATTTTGAGCGAATTTCATCGTAGCTGAACCTCTTCTCCAACCCCTCTAAAACCGTCCGCGCTTTCCCTCTCAAATTAGTGGCCAAAACTGTTGCCTTCGCCGCATCGCTCCTCCCGTTCGCACGCGCGACCAACTCGAACTGCGCGAAAAACTCGCGCCACGGAACACTCTTGTCGAACACATCCGGCTTAATATTTATCCCCGATAATTTCCCCGCCCGTACGGAAGAACGATTTGAAAATGACTCGCCTGATACATCATGGCGAAGCCGCTTCTGCAGGCGACGAACGTCCTCCTCCTTCTGGCGCATAAAATCACTAAATTCTTGCTCTTTCTGGCGGAGCAAATCTCTTTCCTGCCGACGCTCCTCCCACAGCTGTTCTAACTCCTGCAGGACCGCGCGCAGCGTTTCGTTCTCGGACATTGCCGCCGCCGCCGCCGCCGCCGATGCCTCCACCGCTCCAGCCGCAACTTGAGTACGCGTTCTCCGCGGCGAGTGCACTAGAGCCATGCCGCCGCTTTCACAAACTCAATCCCGGACGAGCCCCCAAATGTTGCGCTCACGGCAGCGTTTAATCGCGTCACCGCTGAGTTACTGCGCTCCGCGGAAAGAAAAGAGAACACCGCGTATAACACACTAGAGTTTTAGTAGAGAACGCGTTACAAAAGGCCACGGAAAACGTAAAGAAATCTCGAGCCGATGATCCAGCCTGTCGACAATTCCGAATCCGGCGGCTCACTCTCTTGAACCTCGCTGTCAACAAACTCCGTTGCTACCTGAACAAAAGCGCCCAAACGATCGATCGTTGAAAATCTTCATATACCGCGTGGACGACACGCGCCGCATCTNGCAACAATATATATATACAGGGTGTCCGACAATTACTTTAACATCTCTCGTAGGCAGATAGAAGGAGTAAAACTGAGTNGAAAAGTCCTGAACCATTTTTTTCTATTACATATAATAAAGAAGTAATTATTGAATAAATCAAGCCAATCAGCATTGACCTTTAGCCGAACGCACGTCAGTGAACCACACTTCTGGTGTGCGTGAGCGCTACGCGCGTGAGACTTGTGTCTATGAGGCCCTTACGCCCCTGTATCGCTATCTGTCTCTATCTTCTCTACCTGCCGGTCACGTACAGTGTGTGGCTCTTCTCACGCTGAAAACAACTTACAAAATAGCCGCCTAGCGGCATATTACAATACGCAAAAATACAAACTCAAACCCAAAAGAAGCGCATTTGCCTGCGCTACGCAATCTAATGAGCTGCTCTTCCTCAAATAGTGGGGAAATGCGAGCTCACCGCCTCCTGTGCCGGCCGGAAATGCATCCTTGTAACGGATACGAAAAGTGTTACGTCACAATGTATGTATATAATATATATAATATATATATAGTATATAGTATATAGTATATAGTATATAGTATGTATATATATAATACAAATATAAAAAAAATTATAAACAATTAGACTTAAGGCTCGTTGAAATTGTCAACAAGAAATATATAAGACGAGCCATTCGCAGTATGTTTGTGCGAAAACTGTGCGTGTACATGTATATATATATACACATGTAACAAATTCTACTTGTAAAAATTTTTACAAGTGAGTTTTTTGAATTGAAATCTCAATTCTTAAATTCATACGGGATGCTGGATTTGCATCTTATATATGAAAGACCCCGGATACCCCTCTAACTAATTTTAAAAAATTGCGAAAAAAACTCCTCGGCCAGAAGTCAAACCAAGCAAATCCAGCATCCCGTATGAATTTAAGAATTGAGATTTCAATTCAAAAAACACTCACTTGTAAAAATTTGCAAGTAGAATTCGTTACATGTGTGTGTGTGTATATATATATATATATATATATATATATATATATATACACACTAAGGCAGTAATGCTGCATAATATTAGGAATTGTAACTAATAAACTTTAATATGATAACATAGCAGATTTGCTGAGGCAATGAAGAAAATTGTATAGCTTGCAATTTTTAGCAAAATATATTACGTGATACACCACATTGATTTGTTGTGGTAGTAAAAACAATATGTTATACTAACAAAGTTGATTACAGCAAAGCATTAGCTTCTGTAACAATATAAGCTAGCTACAAACAAATAAGCAGATCATGGATTTAATGTTTTTTTATTTTTTTATTTTAAAGTGTCGTTATCGGGTATATATACAGAAAAGGTCACCCTCCTCCGATTTCAATGAGCTTGACATATGTTGTCAAGGACACCTTCCTGAGTAACAATCCGTAAATTTTAGCCGTCGCTCGTTGTTAATAAAAAAGTTATGAACAATTGAAGTTTGAAAACTAAGGCTG
>NW_018022727.1:23097-26182 GCF_002006095.1 Pseudomyrmex gracilis | reverse complement strand
ATATAATATATACATTAAACGTAACGTGGAATAACATAATTTTCATTATAAATATTTTTATGGGAACTTATTGGTAAAGGATTGCTCAGCTCTTCAATATAGACATATGTTTTCGTTCCTGAAAATCTTATTTCATAACCTCGAATATGTTCGTTAAACCCTAGAGTTATCAAAGTCTCATAATATAATATCACAATATTGTTACACACAATGACAGTATCAATAGAACCAAATAATGGGCCAGAATCACTTTCATCAATCACAACAATTAACTTTTCATGGAAACTAGTTNCTTTATATTGAATCCACTTTGGAATTATCAAATTAGGATTCTGTTTAATATTATCAGGTAAACAAGCAACAATTTTGTCTAATTCAGATTTGTCGATATTTTTTATGGGTCCAATTAAAAGAGTTTGTAAAATTGAAAATAAACTTTGAAATCTATAGCACATATGCAATTGATGTTGAACAGCAACTGAATAAGCCTTATTTTTTTTACAAGAATTTACAAAAGCCGACTTTTTTAAAAATTTATGTTTTGCTTCGAATTTAAAGCATGAAAATTGACTCATAGGTCCAAAACTTGCCATAAAAGCAAGATAATGAACAAGGTGATGATACTTNGGTTTCAAATTGTTATTTGTTAGTTTTAAATATACCTTATGATGTTCATTAATAAGCACTNGCAAAATATTCGGATAATTTATGTGGTTACTTTTTGCAAAANCAATATCAAGAATTTCTCTCAGTAGTTTGTATAATAACCAAAATGAATCATTTTCAGGTACTAGATCACCAATCAAGAGACCAAAGTATTTTACAAAACATAGTGTTTGAGTTGCACTCATTTTCAATGTCAAATTATCTAAATATTTTTGAATAATGTAAGGTGGTTCAGAAGACTTATCAATAGACCCATAATCAAATACAGACATTCGATCATTAAGTTGATCAAGAGTGAAATAATGACATTCTATACAGTGTTTGATTATGTAACACATATCATAATGACAAATTCCTTCAGCAAGATCATGCATCGGATCTAAAGCAGAATTCCTAGTTACATGAAAATTTTTCAAGTCACTAAAGATACTTTTTTCCTTTATCCCTGTTAATGTTTCATTATTTGTAATTATATCTTCTTCGTAATTTTCTCGATTTCGCTGATATAATATGTCATCTTTACATTGTAGTTGCATGTTTTGTTTTACATTTTTACAAATTCTACAATAATAATGAGCATTAAAACTTTCCACAAACCCAAAAATTGAATTAATTCCTAAATTATCACCAGTACAAAATTCAGTACTAAAATAAACAGTTTTTTTTTCCCCCGTTTTTAGTTGTTACTACAATTCCTTCATTTGCCAAAGAATTAAATTCTTCAATTAAAGGAGCAAATGTTTTCTTATTACCATGAATTTTTCTATTTACGCTTTCAAAAATTAATACAAGANAAATATTGTCCGAAGTAAACTGACATTCAGGTGGAAGACAAAGTAATGACGCATAAATTACTCCTAGTTTACCTGTCTTTGGACCTAGTGGATTATTTGATTCAAAGTCATCAAAATAAAATATTAAAGGTAAAACAATATCATCTGATTTATAAAGTGACATTTTTTTTCCATATATCAGTTTGTATATAATTATATATTCTATCGGAAACATTTGTTTGTNAGAAACGCATATATGAAAGTATATCCTTCAAAGCATTAGGAATTTGAAAAAACAACTCTAATGTACGCCTCAATGAAATAAATTGTCCACTGTCACTGACATTTGTTTCAATATCATGTCCGATTATATACGGTTGTGGAGCAACATATTGTTTACTTTGAGTAAAGTATTTAATTCTACGATATTCTGTTGACATTACTTCAAAAGATTTCTTATAATTTTGACATATTGATTGAATTTTATGCACAAAATCAGCATTATTGTCTAAACTTGGAGTAGAATTGATGCACTCTTCAATTTGTTTAAGACAGTCATTAAAAAAAAAGCTTTTGAATATCTTGATATAAATTTTGAACGTGATTACGAGGAAGACCATAATTAGATGAAAGCTTCGCGAAAAAAGAAGCAATGTTATCCATTGCATTATCTTGCATATCAGGAATCTTGTCTTTCGATAAAATTGTAGCTTGCAATAAATCACAGTTAACAATTTGAATAATATTATTATCATTATGACTTTCAAAGTTATTTAAAAGATTAACACAACCTACGTTTTTATCTTGAGTGATAGACTTTTGTGATTCTCGATTGTAATGATGTAAGTTCAAATGTCTTTTTAAGGATTCAAATGTATCGAACTTTTGTTTGTGACAATCACTTTCAACACATTCATAAAACTCTAATTGTGATTGATGTTTATATTCAAAATGAATATACAAAAGTTTAATAGTTTTTAATATTTCTTTGCATATAAAACAAGTCGGCATTTTTTCAAATTAAATGAAATAAAAACTTGTTACACAAGAAACTACAGTCTTCAAAATATGTATATATATAGTTTCTTTTTAATCACTCAAAATAAAATTAATCAATTAAGAATTTTATCAATTATACATATAAAACTAAAAAGACTTTTCAAAAAGACATGTTCCTTAGAAGGAAAAATTTTTATATTCCTTTACTAAAGTGCTAACTGCACTAAATTTCTTGTCATATTTTGTAGTTATATTATAGATACCTGTCTGTAAAAAAAGATAAACTTGTTCACTTTCTTTGGGATATTCAGCGTGCAGACTATGAATACATTTTATAGCTATATCAATAGCTTTCAATGGAGTTTCTATTTCATAATACATTGTATCAACAATTACAAAACTACGTTTAATGTCAGTATCTGAGGATCCTACGATAACCGCTTGTGGTTGCAATGTCAAGTTGAAAGATTTTAATTTTTCTCTTCTTTCATTAATTTTAGTCTTTAAGTCACCATATGTCTAAAACACAATAAAGTAAATAAGAAATCCGCATAAATAAAAGATTAAAAGATATAAAAACAATTAAATAAAAAAATATCTAAAGAAAATCTATACATATATTAATATATTGTACTTATAAGTGGAAT
>NW_018022727.1:20384-22527 GCF_002006095.1 Pseudomyrmex gracilis | reverse complement strand
TGCATATAATCTCATGTAAGCTTCAGGATACAATATTTCAAAATCTTTCTCCAGCTATAATAAAAACATAAGAATAATAAAACACGTGATTAAGTTAAACCACAATAAAATAAAATTACAAATATATAGTAATTTTAAAACTTAGAGAAGATTTAAAATAAAAAATATTTCAATATTAAAAGAGATATTGATAAAACCCAAATAAATAAAAAAAATAAATAAATTTTGTTTTCTTACTAAAGTATATCCCTGAGGTTCTTTCAAAACGGGATACCGGTTAATATAATTTTGAATAGTTTGAGTTTAAACGTATTTTCGACGTTTTCTCCCATAAATGAGTAACTTTTATCCATGGTTTAGTGTTATGTTGTAACCACAAAACACATTCATCATTATCTTTAAAAAAGCAAAAAACTATATATATACACACATTTATAATGATGTCTTAATTTTTCGCAAATATTTCTTGAATTATGAAATTATAAATACTTTCAGAACAATCGTCTAAGTTTTCTTTCTCTTCTTCTTTAGTTTTTATTTGTACATTTATCGCTCCACACTTAATAAGATTCCTTCGTATGGTTTGATATTTGTGATTAAAATTTTACCTCTCCCAATTGTTTTCTTTTTCTTATTTTTTTCTTTAAGTATCCAAGTGTCCTAATAAGTAATAAAAAGATAATTAATTTTTCTGTAAAATTATATAAAAATTCTTTCTTTTAAGTGGAAAAAATCACATATTGTACAAGTAAAAAAATTTACCTTATCTTCTGTTGGAAATAATTGTATTATTTTTTCTGCTAAAAAACTTGCACGTTCAGATGTAACTCTATAACATACATTATTGCATTATTATATAATTAATACATCTTCTGATCTTACTCTGTTTACTAATCTTATTTCATAAAATATACCTAGCATCTAAATTATCTTTAAGTTCTACATTTACAATAATATCAGCTAAAATGTTCCTGTGCTTTTCATCTAATTCTCCTTGAGATTGATATGCAGATAGAACAGTTTGTCCTATAACTGAATCTTTTAAAATTCTTTCTAAGTCCTGTAAAAAAGTTTAATCATTTAATTATTTAATTTAAAAATTTTTATGTATATTGTACATACATACATATAGTTTGTTTATATATTGTAAATAAATAAATAAATAAATAAATAAAATAAAAGAATAAATAGTCAAATATGTGTACATAGTTCTTATCATGAAGTGAATATTTCTTTTGTTTTGTGTCACACTGTGAATGTGTGGACGTTGATGCTACTGCCACTATTGAATCAGATGAATCTGTATGTTGTGGTTTTTCAGTATTAAGATTACTAGAATATGATGAATCTAGACTTATAAGGAATGTGCCTTCAGCAACAAGTTCATGTTGATCATCTAGTGTTTTCTGTTTTTTTCTACTTGGTTCTTCACTTTCAGTGACTATTCTGGTAAATTCTGGTATATATTAAAAAACAAGTGTTATATTATTTTAATAACATACAGAAATATAATAAATTATAAATTAATAAAAGTAAGATTATAGAGTCTGCTGTAGTGTTCGGTCTTCTGTAAACCTTTCAACCTAGAACCTGGTGAAACCGCATCGTGTCCTCAAAGTTAAAGAGAAACTGAAAAAATCAAACTATACTTAAGAAGATGGCAGTTTCCGAGTGTGTGAAAAACAGAAAAAGGTTTTTGGTACCACATCTAATTGTTTCTTAAGAGGAAGAAGGAAGAAGAAGGAAAAAACCAACAACTTTGTTACTGGCATAATTTTACAAATTTTATGAAAATCGATCTGACGATATATTCGGTTTTTTTTATATTCTTTCAGATAATTAACTAAGTTTTTTGCCGGATCGCTGAAGTGGCAACAAGTACGGAAAGTCAGTGGAAGTGTTTTAAACAAGTGAAGGGTGAATAGGAAACAAAGAATTGAATAAGAGGGCTTAAAAGAAAGAGTAAAAAACGAGGATTAAAGAAAGAAAAAAGATAGGATAAGATATAGAAGGATAAGAAAGCGAAAGAAAGAAAAAGGAAATATTTGGAGGTTATGACAGAAAAATAGAGAGAGTAGACGCGCATGGAGAGTACGAACGAGGCGCCAAAGACAAGCGACGGCAAAGAAGTGAAGCAACTGGA
>NW_018022727.1:13967-15804 GCF_002006095.1 Pseudomyrmex gracilis | reverse complement strand
ATCTCCACCTCCACCAACTCCTCCAGGGCACTACCTTGAGAGGGCTCGGCCGCCCTCTCCTGCGTTGCCGCTGGCGCTGGTGTTAACGCCGCGCCAGCGGCTGCCTCCGTCCTCTGTGTGGCAGCGGGTTGGCTGCCGCCACCCGGGAACCTAACCCTAACCTAACCTAACCTAATCTAAGTTACATGTAGTTATTTTTCCCAGAGGCGTTTGTATAAACGTGGGCTGGTGTAGTAATTATTTGGCGTAGAGAAAGCTTATGCTTTTTTTTTTTAACCTAAGTTGCATGTACTTAATTTTCCCAGAGGCGTTTTTTATAAACGTGTGTTGGTGTAATAATTATTAGGCGCGGAAAGCGCATCCTCCAACCTAAGTTGGATGCGGTTACTTCTCCCAGAGGCGTTTTTTATAAACGTGTGCTGGTGTAATAATTATTTAACGCAGAAAGCGTTTGCTATAATCTAAGTTGCATGTACTTAATTTTCCCAGAGGCGTTTTTTACAAACATGTGCTGGTGTAAGAAGTATTTAACGCAGAAAGCATATGTCCCAACTTAAGTTGGAGGTAGTAAATTTTCCCAAATGCAGTTTTATAAACGTAGGTATATGAGCACTAATAGGTTTGATGTGCACTTATAGACAATATGTGCTACGTGCAATGATGCAAAGAAGAAAACATTATTGTAAAAGCTAGTAAATATTTAAAAATCTAAAATAATTGTATAATATATGGAATTACTCAAAAAATCTGTTTTTATTTTTGTTGTAAAACTGTTAGTAAAATACAAAAAAAACTGTTTTATTAATCTCAATATATAACCAAAGCAAAAATGTAATTTATTACATAAATGGAATACATAAATTAACAAATAAAAGAACAAAAAAACTTTATCTTGTAATAACAAAATTTGTACGTGGATAATGTCTGGTGCTCCTCTTGTTAGTAGTACGTTCAGTGTGCAATTTATTCATGTATGGAATATCTGTTATAGTGGTAATTTTCCGTTTATTCGATGCTGTGATTCTAAACATTCTGTTTTTACGTTAAAAGTGCAATTTATCGAGATCGCTGAAGTGGCAACAAGTACGGAAAGTCAGTGGAAGTGTTTTAAACAAGTGAAGGGTGAATAGGGAACAAAGAATTGAATAAGAGGGCTTAAAAGAAAGAGTGAAAAACGAGGATTAAAGAAAGAAAAAAGGTAGGATAAGATATAGAAGGATAAGAAAGCGAAAGAAAGAAAAAGGAAATATTTGGAGGTTATGACAGAAAAATAGAGAGAGTAGACGCGCATGGAGAGTACGAACGAGGCGCCAAAGACAAGCGACGGCAAAGAAGTGAAGCAACTGGACCAAGCAGAGCTGAGACAGTTACAATCGGCAAAGAAGGAAATAAAAGAAGAGAGGATCATAGGAAGAAAAGGAAGGATACCAACAGCACAGAACTNGAATAGGATTAGATCCAACAGTTTAGGAGATATAAGGGAGCTGATTTCAAGAAAGAGAGACAGAGAAAAGTCAGGAGATTCACCGGAAAACAGGGAAAAGACACTAAAAAAGACAACAAACATGAGTACAGGGAAGACAGCGGAAGAAGAGGAACTAATGTTAGAGGAGGGAGACGATAAACTAACGAATAGGGATCTAATGCTAAAGATACTGAGTAAGATGAATAAAAGAGAGAAAGAGAGAGCAGCAGAGAAAGCAGAAATGAAGAAAGAAATAAAAAGCCAAATTCAAGAGGCGATCAGTGAGGAAAGAAAAAAGTGGCAGAAGGAAAGTAGAGAGCTGGAAGAGAAAATAAATAAGAAATTAGAAGATTGGAGAAATGAATTTAAAGG
>NW_018022727.1:6380-9427 GCF_002006095.1 Pseudomyrmex gracilis | reverse complement strand
GTGGTGTCCGATTACTTACCATTACTATTTTGTTACTAAGTAACACATGACGAATGAGTTACTTTAACCATTTGTACATGTCCCAGGAGGTTCATTCAAATCTAAATTAACATTTCATTTGTTATTGTATATTAACTAAATACATTTATAAAATATTAGACTTTTTGCCGGATCGCTGAAGTGGCAACAAGTACGAAAAGTCAGTGGAAGTGTTTTGAACAAGTGAAAAGTGAATAGGAAACAAAGAATTGAATAAGAGCTCTTAAAAGAAAGAGTGAAAAACGAGGATTAAAGAAAGAAAAAAAGGTAGGAAAAGTATAGAAGGATAAGAAAGCGAAAGAAAGAAAAAGGAAATATCTGGAGGTTATGACAGAAAAATAGAGAGAGTAGACGCGCATGGAGAGTACGAACAAGGCGCCAAAGACAAGCGACGGCAAAGAAGTGAAGCAACTGGACCAAGCAGAGCTGAGACAGCTACAGTCGGTAAAGAAGGAAATAAAAAAAGAGAGGAGCATAGGAAGGAAAGGAAGGATACCAGCAGCACAGAACTGGAATAGGATTAGATCCAACAGTTTAGGAGATATAAGGGAGCTGATTGCAAGAAAGAGAGACAGAAAAAAGTCAGGAGATTCACCGGAAAACAGGGAAAAGATACTAAAAAAGACAACAAACATGAGTACAGGGAAGACAGCGGAAGAGGAGGAACTAATGTTAGAGGAGGGAGACGATAAACTAACGAATAGGGATCTAATGCTAAAGATACTGAGTAAGATGAATAAAAGAGAGAAAGAGAGAGAAGCAGAGAAAGTAGAAATGAAGAAAGAAATAAAAAGCCAAATCCAAGCGGCGATCAGTGAGGAAAGAAAAAAGTGGCAGAAAGAAAGTAAAGAGCTGGAAGAGAAAATAAATAAGAAATTAGAAGATTGGAGAAATGAATTTAAAGGAAAGATACTGGAACCGGAACAAGGAATGGCAGCAAGCGAAGGGAGGAAAAAAGAGGGGGAGACAGAGAGGAAAATGAAAATGATAGAGAAGAGATGTGAAAGACTGGAAGCGGAAGAAAGAAAGAAGTGCGTGATAATTAAAGGTCTAAAAAAGGAGAGAAAGGGATTGGAAAGAGAAATGGAAAAATTCTTTGCAGAAAAGCTGGAAGTCGAGGTAAAGGTCCAGGAATCTAACATAATAGGATACGAAAGAAACATTGTGTGGGTAAAATTGAGCACGCAGGAAGAAAAGGAACAGATAATGGCAAATAAAAGAAAGTTAGGTAACGAAAAGATCTTCATAGAACAAGAAAGAACGAGAGAGGAAAGAGAAGTACAGAGAGCAATTGTACAATATGCAAGGAAGTTGAAAGAGAATGGAAAAGATGTCAAGATAAAATTCAAAANAATAGAAGTAGATGGAAAGTGGTACAGATGGAACGAAAGAGAAGGAAAATTAAAGGAAGAGATAAATTTTCGACCAGGAGCGAAAATCNGTATAGAGAATATGGAGGTTGTATAATNACGCAAGAGAAAGAAGCAAAAGAGAGGAAAAAGAAGGGAAAGAATAAAATAAAAGAGAGTATAAAGAGAGAAGACAAACAAAAAGTAAAAATAATCTCATGGAATGTAGCAGGTTTAGAGAACAAGAAAAAAGACTTTTGAAAGTACGTAGAGGGATTTGATATAGTAGTATTACAAGAAACATGGCTGNACCAAGAAGGATGGAGCAAAAAGGAAAAGGAGATGTCAAGGCAATTCAGATGGAAAGTACAGAACGCAAANAAGGATAAATTCATGGGAAGAAATAAGGGAGGAATGATCACAGGGACGAGAAAGGGAATAACCGTAATAGAAGAAAGAATAGACATAGAGGGAATAATGGAGAGCAAATTNAAAGTAAAGGGAGAAATATGGAAAATGATATCCGTATATAACAGAGGAGGAGATAAAGACAAGCTAAAAGAAATAAAGGAGAGAGTAGAAGAAGAGATAGAAGGAAATATACTGATGATGGGAGACTTCAATGCAAGAACAGGTAATAAAGGCAGCATAGTGTGGAATGGAGAAGAAGAAGAGAGAAAATCGAANGACAGGAAGATAAACATACAAGGAGAAGAGTTGATAACGATGGTTGAAGAAAAAGGAATGGGAATACTGAACGGAAACAAGGAAGGAGATGAAGAAGGAGAATGGACATTTATTGGGAAGATGGGAAGCTCGGTAGTAGATTACGCGATAACAAGCGCAGAAACATGGCAGAAAATAGAAAGCTTTAAGATAGGGAAAAGGACGGAATCGGACCACCAACCAATGGAAATAGTAATACAAGAAAAAATGCAGAGGGAAGGAGAAGAAGAAGATACAGAAAGAGAGATTGAAGACTGGTCGGAAGAAGGGGTAAAAAAGTACAAAGAAAAACTTGAAAATATAGAATTCTGTAAAGAAGAAGTGCAGGAGGATATGAAGGAACAAATCGAAAAAGTAAAAGAGGCGATAAGCAAAAAGAAAATCACAGTGAAAAAATGGAGAGCAGGCAGAAAGAGATGGAGGAACAGGGAATGCAGATTGAGCAAAATAGAGGTAAACAAAAAGCTAAGAAAGTACAAAGAAGAAAAAGTAAAAAGAGCAGAATATATAGAGGAGAAAAGAAAACATAAAGAGGTATGTAAAGAGAACGAAGAAAAATATAGGAGGGAAGAGATAACTATGATCATGAATTTAAAGGTCAAGAACGAGTTATGGAAATACATACAGAAAGAGAGGGGAAAGAGAAGTAATATGAACGAAGGAATAGCAAAAGAAGAGTGGAAACAGCATTTTATGAACTTATTAAAAGGGAAAGAAAATAAAGAAAGGAAAGAACCAGAGGAAAAAGGAAGAGCAAAAATAGAAGAGATTAGAGAGGAGGAAGTGGAAGAAGCTATTAAGAAATTGAAGAAAAAGAAAAGTGCAGGAATAGATGGAATCAGAAATGAAGCATGGAAATATGCTAGTGATAAAGTGAAAGAAAGATTGAGGGAAATTTTAAATAAGATATGGAAAGGAGAAGGATGGCCAGAA
>NW_018022727.1:0-1832 GCF_002006095.1 Pseudomyrmex gracilis | reverse complement strand
AAAGAATAAAATAAAAGAGAGTATAAAGAGAGAAGACAAACAGAAAGTAAAAATAATCTCATGGAATGTAGCAGGTTTAGAGAACAAGAAAGAAGACTTTTGGAAGTACGTAGAGGGATTTGACAAAGTAGTATTACAAGAAACATGGCTAGACAAAGAAGGATGGAGCAAAAAGGAATAGGAGATGTCAAGGCAATTCAGATGGAAAGTACAGAACGCAAAGAAGGATAAAATCATGGGAAATAAGGGAGAAATTCACAGGGACGAGAAAAGGAATAACCGTAATAGAAGAAAGAATAGACATAGAGGGAATAATGGAGAGCAAATTCAAAGTAAAGGGAAAAATATGGAAAATGATATCCGTATATAACAGAGGAGGAGATAAAGACAAGCTGAAAGAAATAAAGGAGAGAGTAGAAGAAGAGATAGAAGGAAATATACTGATGATGGGAGACTTCAATGCAAGAACAGGTAATAGAGGCAGCATAGTGTGGAATGGAGAAGAAGAAGAGAGAAAATCGAANGACAGGAAGATAAACATACAAGGAGAAGAGTTGCTAACGATGGTTGAAGAAANAGGAATGGGAATACTGAACGGAAACAAGGAAGGAGATGAAGAAANAGAATGGACATTCATTGGGAAGATGGGAAGCTCGGTAGTAGATTACGCGATAACAAGCGCAGAAACATGGCAGAAAATAGAAAGCTTTAAGATAGGGGAAAGGACGGAATCGGACCACCAACCAATGGAAATAGTAATACAAGAAAAAATGCAGAGAGAAGAAGAAGAAGAAGATACAGAAAGAGAGATTGAAGACTGGTCGGAAGAAGGGGTAAAAAAGTACAAAGAAAAACTTGAAAATATAGAATTCTGTAAAGAAGAAGTGCAGGAGAGTATGAAGGAACTAATCGAAAAAGTAAAGGAGGCGATAAGCAAAAAGAAAATTACAGTGAAAAAATGGAGAGCAGGCAGAAAGAGATGGTGGAACAGGGAATGCAGATTGAGCAAAATAGAGGTAAACAAAAAGCTAAGAAAGTACAAAGAAGGAAAAGTAAAAAGAGCAAAATATATAGAGGAGAAAAGAAAACATAAAGAGGTATGTAAAGAGAACGAAGAAAAATATAGGAGGGAAGAGATAACTAAGATCATGAATTTAAAGGGCGAGAACGAGATATGGAAATACATACAGAAAGAGAGGGNAAAGAGAAGTAATATGGACGAAGGAATAGCAAAAGAAGAGTGGAAACAGCACTTTATGAACTTATTAGAAGGGAAAGAAAATAAAGAAAGGGAAGAACCAGAGGAAAAAAGAAGAGCAAAAATAGAAGAGATTNGAGAGGAGGAAGTGGAAGAAGCTATTAAGAAATTGAAGAAAAAGAAAAGTGCAGGAATAGATGGAATCAGAAATGAAGCATGGAAATATGCTAGTGATAAGGTGAAAGAAAGATTGAGGGAAATTTTGAATAAGATATGGAAAGAAGAAGGATGGCCAGAAGAATGGAAAGAAGGAATAATATGCCCAATATTTAAGAAAGGAGACAAGATGAAAGCAGGGAACTATAGAGGAGTGACGCTGATGTGCACATCGTACAAGATATACGCGATGATAGTAGAAAAGAGATTAAGAGAGGAAGTAGAAAGGATAGAGATATTACCAGAAACACAGGCAGGATTCAGAAAAGGAAGGAGTGGAATTGATAACATCTATATACTGAAGACAGCGATAGAAAAGGCAATTAATAAAAAAGAAGGAAAGCTCTTTGTTTTCTTTATGGACTTGAAAGCGGCATTTGATAAAGTAAAAAGGGAGAAGGTATGGAAAGTTTTGAGG
>NW_018022726.1:17155-19136 GCF_002006095.1 Pseudomyrmex gracilis | reverse complement strand
TATAACTTTTCTTTAGCTTAAAAAATAAATGTGAAGATGAAAGCTTAATACATACTGTTAGTGCTAACGAAGAAAATGTATCACTGGAGAAGCCTTTAAGAAAGAAGCGAAAAGTTTATGTTGGTGATTTTGAGGAATGTAATGTAATAAGTGAGAAAAAAAACTATGTAGAGATCATTAACACAACAATAGCAAAAAAAAACAAACAAATTAAAATATTGCAACAGAAAAACAGAAGGCTTATAAAAAAAATTTAAGATTTACATTCGGTATTTGGTAGATATACAAGAAAAAGAAGGATTACATTTAGGAACTAAAATAACAAAGCGGCATATTAACTGGTTTAAAGAAAAAATGAAAGTGAAGCTCGCTGCCCAAACGTTTAGTTTCAGTGTAGCAAAAGCCTTGCAATATTTAAGAGAAACAAACTATTCTCCAAATTTTGAAAATTGTGAAGCAACGGAACAATTTGTTAGTTTCATGAACGATGCTTTTGATATATTGAATAATAGAAATCTGTTAGCCAAGAGTTTTAAAGCTGGTGTACAACAATATAATAAAGATATTATATTTAACAAAATCAATGAAGTAATTAACTACATAATTTCTTTAAAATGCGGACCATGCAAAGAACCATTGCACTTAAGTCAAAGAAAAACTGGTTTTGTAGGATTTATAATTAGTTTACGATCACTTATGCACATATATAATCAATATGTTGACAGTCCAATCAAAAAATTAAAATATTTACTGGCATACAAACTTTCTCAAGACCACCTTGAGGTTTTTTTTAGTGCCATCAGAAGTATGGGAGAACATAATAATAATCCTATTGCAAAACTTTTTCAAGCTGCTTATAAAAAATTATTAATACATACTGGCGTTACCGGCTCTTTGCAAGCTAATTGCATTGAACAAGTTCCTACAATCATTTTAGCAGTAAGTACTTCGAAAGGAAACAAAATGAAGACAATTGATAATCTGCTAACAGAAAATTTTGCACCGTTTCATGAAAATACCGACCATAATTATTATATTACAAGTGCAAGTTATTCTAAAGATCTATCATTGTACATATCAGATATTATTGAATATATTGCTGGTTTTGTAGTCCAAAAAATAAAAAGCACTGTGCAATGTAAAATATGTTTAAGAGCGATACAGTCAGATACTTCGTCTGGTAATTTTGTAAATATAAAAAATTATAGCAATGTAAAACAAGCTCTAACAATATCTTCGACCGATGTTATACATATTTGCAAAATTGCCGAAGCAGAGATACGACTTTTAAAGAAAGCGAATCAATTAGTGCAAACAAATATATTACAGAAGTTAATTATAAAAATTATGAAGAATGTTTGTTCATCAATATTTAGTGAATATTATGAACATATAAAAACAGGAAATGTATAATGGCCATTTAAAGTAACCGAGTGCTCAGTTACTTTAATATTTCTATATTGTAATCATGTGACTTGTATAAGTTTTAATTCAAGAACATCATATTTATATATATATTGATAAAGGCCTAATCTAAGGCCAAAAACGTTCTATATGTTACCTGCTTGAATAAAGTAATGCATCTATCATACACACGTTATCACCAGTGTTTTTGCTTCAAATGGCCATTATACATTTCCTGTTTTTATAAGAATTTATTGAAGCTTACTACACTCCTATTATGAACATATGTACGATAACAATGTAGAGTCAAATCATATAAATTTAATTAAAATTATAAGTTTTTATTATCGTAATGTGCGATTATATTATAAAGGAAATAGTTTAATAGATGACAATAAAATAAGAAGTAAACTTACGAAAACTATTTTATTTTGTAATCAATAATAAATAAATAATAAATAATTTTTCCTATGTATCTATTGTTCTTATTATTTATATACACTACAATACGTTCTAAAGAAATAATTAGATTGAATATTATCAAAATCTCAAAAAATTTTATAATATTATTATAAAA
>NW_018022726.1:3271-16035 GCF_002006095.1 Pseudomyrmex gracilis | reverse complement strand
ACAACTTACAAAGTTTTATATATTTTATATATTTTTGTAACCATGTATAAAAGATTTTACTTGGCATAACTTATTGATATCATTTTTTTTGTAGAATAGATCTTGTAAAGGAAGATTTTGATAGTAATACTTTTTCTAGAGATACGAGTTGCGCACGTACTTGGCGCCTTTTTTTACCTTTTTTTGAAAAGGTATTTTGTTCGGATATTACACATTTTTGTAGAATATAATTTTGACAAACACTTTTTTTACTGCATTATATATAACTTAATTGTTTGCGTCTTATTCTTAACCCTCAACGAAAGAACATGGGTCGTTTTNGTCTGGAGCACAATTACTTTCAAAAAAAAGTAAGTTTCTTGGTGTAATATTTGCTAAAAATTATGAATTAAAACTTTTTTTTTACTAAATTTAATGATGGTGTCTTAAAATAGACAGTTTAAATAGTATTGTGGTGCACACCACTTTATGAACACGCCGTGCAGCGGTGAGACGGCCTTAAGCATGAGCCGGCGGCCCGCCGCCGCGCGGCTAGTACGGCGCACCGCGGCGCTAGTTCGCCCGCAAGCAACATTGGCCCCGACGGTTAGATAAGACGGCCGTCGGCGGCCCTTCGACATCCAGCTAACCAGATAGCTAGAGCGCAATCAGCTCGCTATCTAGTTGGAACAAGCACCGATCTCTCCGAGAGATCACTTTTTCTCCAGTGGAGAAAAAGGGAAAAAGGCATTCCGCCACAAAGTCCTCTCAAGGCCGCCGAGCGACCCCGAGCAACCCGGGTCAGAAAAACTCCCGAGGGCAGAACAATTTCTACCTTGGCGCNTCATTCCGACCGACCTTCCTCCACCACGGACTTCACCTCCAAGGAGACAGACCGCCGACGCCATCTTATACTCCTCGGCAGCAAAGTGTCTCCACGCAGACCCAGGCCGATAGAGTCGACTGCGGCACGCAGACCAAGGCTCGAATCTTCTGGAAAGAAAAGACTTGAGAAAAAGTCTCTTTCCAGGGCCGACACCAAACGGCCCTTTTCAGGGCCCCTTCTTATATAAAACCAAAAACAATCTCCTGTACATAGTGTAAATAAAAGTCTCTTTTCATTCTAGAAAGAGCTTTTTATAAATACACGCTCATCACATCCACGATCCTCGCTGCCACCACTGTCGTCGTAATCTCGCCGTCTTCTCGCATAACTGCCTCATCCAAATTGGTGATTCCGACGTGATCTACAAGATGGCGAAGCAAGGAAAGACGACGCGAAATACGGACAGTTCAACAATCATGAGTGATGAAGAACCAGCGAGCAGCAGACCGAGCATACGGATTCCGGCATTTTGGCCAGAGGACTCGGAGTTGTGGTTCGCGCAGCTGGAGGGGCAGTTCGCCTTATGCAACGTCACGGACGATCACGCCAAGTACGCTTACGTACTATCNCGCCTGGAACCGAAGCAGGCCCGAGAGATAAAAGACGTCATCACNCAGCCCCCGGCTAGCAGAAAATATGAAGCAGTAAAGCAGGCGTTAGTGCAGCGCCTGACAGACTCNAAGCAGCAGCGTATTCGACAGCTACTTGAACACGAGGAACTAGGCGACAGGAAGCCATCGCAGTTTCTTCGTCATTTAACCACCCTGGCCGGCAATGCAGTCTCCGACGATCTTCTGCGCACCCTGTGGCTCGGCCGTTTGCCACCAGCGATGCAAGCCATNCTAGCAACCAGGACGGAAGACAATCTAAGCAGCGTAGCAGAACAGGCAGACCGGATACACGAGGTCAACAACAGGGCAGTTGTCATAGCAACAACCTCGCAGCCGGCAGTCGCCGCAGCATCCACATCCGAGCCAGGACCAATAGAAACCTTGACCAAGCAGATAGCCGTGCTCACGCAGCAGGTAGCCAAGCTGATGAGGCAGGCCAGAGCAAGAAGCCGTTCCAGAGATAGATCTCGACAAGAGCAGACAAAGAAAAACGACACTTGCTACTATCACCGACGTTTCGGCGCAGAAGCCAAGAAATGTACCCAGCCCTGCACATATCAAAAAAACGAGGAGGTTTGTCATTGAGAGCGACCAGTGACAATAGCCCGGGAACCCGCCGCCTGTACGTCCTGGACAGAGACTCACAATCAAAGTTTCTCGTCGACACCGGCTCCGACGTCAGCATTTACCCCCGCAGAATGATGCACGGAAGCTGGAGCATGCAACCGTTCGAGCTATTCGCCGCTAATGGAACGCAGATACGGACATTCGGGATCACAGTACTTCAACCGAATCTAGGATTGAGACGGGCATTCCCATGGCGTTTCATTATCGCGGACGTGGAACAGCCAATCATCGGCGCAGACTACTTAGCCTACTACCATTTGTTGACGGATGTCACAAAAAAGAGATTAATCGACGGCAAGACAGGATTACACGTCTCCGGTACCACGAGCTACGCAGCAACAGTTGCAGTCAAGTTAATCAGAGACGACTCACGCTACCACAAAGTTATTTCTCAATTTCCGGGAATAACGCGACCAAAAGGGATACGAAAACCAACCAAGCACGCAACAGAGCACCACATCGCGACAACACCGGGACAGCCCGAAGTATGTCGACCGAGACGCTTAGCACCAGATAAGCTCAAGGCAGCTAAAGCAGAGTTCGACCTACTCCTCCAGGAAGGAATCATCAGGGCTTCAAAGAGCCCNTGGGCAGCTCCGCTTCATATGGTTCCGAAAAAAGGAGAAGCGTGGAGACCATGCGGAGACTACCACAAACTAAATTCAAGAACAGTGCCGGATCGTTATCCTATTCCACACATCGAAGACTTCACTCTACACGGGAAAGAAATCTTTTTTACAATCGACCTAGTACGAGCCTACAACCAGATTCCGGTGCACGCAGCTGATGTACCAAAAACTGCAATAACCACGCCATTCGGGTTATTCGAGTTCCTATACATGCCGTTTGGATTAAGGAACGCAGCTCAAACGTTTCAAAGGTTCATCAACGAGGTATTGCATGGATTAAATTACTGCTATGCATACATCGACGACATCTTGGTAGCCTCCACATCAGAAGAGGAGCACGAAAACCACTTACGGGAAGTCTTCGAACGGTTAAACAAATACGGAGTTACCATTAACCCAGCCAAAAGTGTCTTTGGCGAGAAGCAAGTCAAATTCCTAGGATATTTAGTCTCCAAGGAAGGCACGAGACCCCTGCCGGACAAAGTAGAAGCGATCACACAGTTTCCCAAGCCGAGCAATGTCAAGCAATTACGTCAATTCCTGGGGATGATCAACTTTTACCGGAGGTTTATTCAAGGGGCAGCAGAAGGGCAAGCTAGATTGACCGACATTTTAAAAGGCCCGAAAATGAAGAAAAAGACGCCAGTACAATGGACGCCAGAATTAGAAGAGGATTTCGCCAGATGCAAAGAGAGCCTCTCAAAAGCAGCATTATTGGCACATCCGGATCCAACAGCGGAGTTAGCAGTAACAACGGACGCGTCAGACAACGCCGTGGGAGCGGTAATACAACAAAGGACAGAATCAGCATGGCAACCACTAGCTTTCTTGAGTAAGAAGCTAACGACAGCGCAGCAACGTTACAGTCCATACGACCGTGAGTTGCTGGCTGTATACATAACCATCAAGCACTACAGACACATGCTGGAAGGACGCACTTTCTCCGTGTATACCGACCACAAACCACTAGTATACGCATTCAACCAAGATCCGCTACGCAGCTCACCCCGGCAAGCTCGGCATCTAGAATTCATCGCCCAATTCACTACAGACATCAAACACATCGCGGGCAAGGAAAACCCTGTAGCCGACATCTTATCACGAATAGAAGCTATCGAGAAAGCAGTCGACTACGAAACCCTGTTTCAAAGATCGCAAAGATTGATAAGTTATCACCCCTAAGTCGCTACCACGCAACATCACAGTTAGTTGCAAAATTAATAACTTTTAAACTAAAAGAGATAGAGNAAAACAGTTTGCGTCATAATCCTTAGCGCAACAAACTGCAAAATACCAGCCTAGTTTGAACTTTCTAACTTTAGTTATTAACAATTAATTGTTTAAATAATAGAAATTATTAAACTTTTACCGTGTGGTATTTTGCAACTAACCAATAGGAATTGAGATGTAAAAACCATTTTGCTCTAACTTTTACCGTTTTTGAAATATTCAATTTGTTAACTTTCACTCTTTGTCATAAATCGCATAGTAGCCGATTGAAGGTACCTGCAAAATTAGTTTCAAGCTATCTCTTCTGGTTCTCGAGATATCCGCGTTTTGCGAAAAGGACTATGTATCGTTATATTATTAGTTTATTTATTTCATTTTGTATTTGTTTCATTATATATTATATTATTATATTTTATATTATTTTATTTGATAAATGCATAAAACAATAAGCATTGGCTGCGTTTAGGAAACGTGGTAACTGTGCTATTGCATACTTTTATTTTTATCGCTATTACATGTAAAACAAAGTATTAATTAAGTTTAGAAAAATATTGCCTTTTAAAAATACACACTACAAAAATTAAGTTACTGGTGAAATTAATTTCATTTTACATGAATATACGATTATACGTTGTTATATTACATAAAAAAACAAAAAAAAAGAACGTGAATTGAACCCTCGTCTCGAGCATAGTAATCAGGCACTTAAGCACCTGCGCTACACCACGCTTCTGGAAAATCGTACTAACGAAACGGTATATAAGTAAATCTATATAGTTTGAATTGATTTTTCTCGAAAATAGTTGAGAGGTGCGTCCTACCCCTTTGCTCAAGTACTCTTCTGGTACAGTACTATACAAAAAAACCTGATTGAAATCGGTGACCCACATTTTGCGACCTCCCCTTGTAAGTTTATAGCCAGTACTTTACGTAACGTAACGCGCTACGAAAGAGTTTGTGCGGAAGCCCTTATTTGCATTATTTTAACTTTGATCAGACTGTGCGTGGAATCCCGCAAATTCCGCAAGATCACGCATATCTAAATTGTCTTCGGTAGGATTAAAATAAAAGTGCGGGATCTTGCGGGATTGCGGGATCCCGCTTGGCGGGGTTGCAACCCCTAATAAAGTATCATCCAAAAAATCTATATTATTCTACTACAACTTGAAATTATACTCACTTAGGTATCATATGTTTTGTAGAATTACATCCTTCCCATGCCGCTTTAATTATTTCATCATAAAAATCAGTTGGATTTGTTTGCTCGGATCGTTTGTGTAATAGTTTTTCATATATTATACGTACAGCCTCCAATGTGTCAATCTATAAACACATTTATTAAAATATTTATCTTACAATTCTTATAATTGTGTCATAAGAATTAATAGAGAATAATCTATAGCAATAAAGATCTTTTGAAAAGACACTTCTTACTTTTTCTAAAATTAAACATTGCCATTATTGATATAAACAGAATCTGTTTGCAAATTCACGAATTCATAGATTTGCGACTTGTTTTTATATAAAAATAGGTACAAACGAATTGTTGAAGTGTAAAAACAAAATTCTCATAATTTTCTTTTCTAAAATGCACATTGTATATAATAGTTATACAAGGTCCTCAAAAAGTCCGGAAACGTTACAAAATCTTGAAAACGATCAACTCTTTCTCTCTCTCTCTCTCTCTCTCTCTCTTTCTTTCTCTCTTTTTCTCTTTTTTTCTCTCTCTCTCTCTCTCGTTATTTTTATAGTTATTGTTTGTTTATTTTATACCAACCATTTATATACAAGATATATTACGTGTAAAATATCATGTATATTGTAAATAGCTGTAAGGCAGTTACAATCTAAATTCCTTTTAGTTTTTGTTTCGTTCATAATAAATATCATTTTTTAAAAAAACATAACAACAACATAACTCAGTATTAGTCTGATCTTGTTTATATCTCCTCCCCACTGCGTGATTAGTACGAAAAAGAAAAAAGCGTGTCAACTAAACCGCTCAAAATAGCACTACGGCATTCATCGTTGAAGCGTTGACACAACTAGCGAAGAGTGAGAGATTTAATAATTTTATATATATACATCGCGTGTGTGTGTGTCCTGCCCGCTGATACTGTCGTGCGCTCTTTTTTCCTTCAGTATCAGTTAAGGAGGTTTGAGACGTTTTTCAAAAATGACAAAAGTGTTTAAAACTTTAGAATCTTGTTCTTAGTCATAAAATAACACTTTACAATTTTTTTCAATAGTTGTTTCTATGGAAAGTTCCGAAAAAATCGTTGATGAAAACTCAATAATTTCAGACTTTTAACATAGGTTCTTATGGGACTCATATTTTAACTGACAAAAAAAGTAAGGTGAAAATAACACAGGCATTTGAAAAAATTTGTACTGCTAGATTAACAATTTAAAAATCACTGTGCAAAAGATGAAAGCATCTTTCCATGCAATTAAAAACGTAAATACCTGTTAAAACATCAAAATCGGCGATTCTTAGAGGCATGAAAAAACGTGGCAACAGTGCGATCAGCTGGTCATTTACTGTGTAGAGTACTGTTCAGCAGAATAAGCTGCCTTGTAGCACTCGAACGTGATTGGCTCTTTACTTTTAGAACCAACAAATCAACATCCAGTGTTACATCCTTTTTCTACAATATTTTGAAGTAATACCGAGTTTTTACACTTCGAACATTTCATATTATTAGCCATGTGTTTCAAATTTATTATTCGATTACCATTTACTGGATATTCCTCTTGTAAAGCTTTACTAGAATTACTAGACATTGTTTGGTTTCTTTTTCCAATTTCTGAACATTTTACTTTGTGTTCATATTGTTTTTTTGTCACAAATTTGCCCTTTTACCTATAACGTGCCATATTCGAGGTTATACGCATACTTATAAATTTTGCGTTGCTGCCAAATGTAAATTGTAAAAATGTCGATAAAGTAGGTACCATCTGATTCCCCTTTCCCCCCTGATTAACAGTCCCATACCTCCTTAAGCTTAAGCTACCGCCGGATTGCCTTGTGCGTTTTTCTCTTGGAATCCGACGAATGAATCCGGGGTAGCCAGAGTTGGTAGCTGGAGCGGGCACTTCGTGCGTCTATCCCTTAGTGCTCATTGCACCTCATACAAGAAGAGACTACGACGTTGTACCAATCGATTTTATAAACACACTTAGTAATTAGTAATAATCTATTTATTTTTATCGTATTCTTTACATCACAAAGTTTTTATGCAAAAACTGCGGTAATTATTTAGAAAGCGGACTTCCTCACCAATTTCAATGAGCTTGAAATATGTTGTTAAGAACGTTATTCTGAACAACTTTTCTCTATACATGTTACCGTCGGTCGGCTTTTGTTTTCGAGTTATAAACAAAAGAATGTTTATTACAATTATTACGATTATCTCTAAAAATAATCACGTTATGGGAAAAGTTGTCAAACAAGAAATGTAGAAAATTCGATTTTCTGTAAAAAAAGTTATGATATTCATTTACCTAGCTCCAACCGTTTTCATGTTAGAACGTTAAATCCGTTACATTTACGTATACATTACAATGCGTAACGTGATGCGTGATAACCTCAATCAAACTCGAGTTGAAACAAACACATGTTCAGATCAATTGTTGCACAAAATTATTTTTTTTTTTTATGTTCGCGTTATAAGCGTGTAGGCAGAGGGACTGCGCCCCCTCCCCCTACACTCTCTCTAAAAAACCTAACCTAAATTCTTTTTTCTGCCTTTTCCCTCGCAAAATTTCCACAAGGATTAATCTATGTTACTACAATATCAATAAAAATGAATAATTTTTGCGAGAGAAAATGCAGAAAGAAAAGTTTCGGTTAAGATTAGGTTAGGTGTTTTTGGGGGGGTGCAGGGGGACGCAGCCCCTCTTGCCTACACGCTTACAACATTAATTGACGAATCGTAATAATCGTAATAAACCTTTTGTTTATAACTTGAAAACGAAAGCCGACCGGCGGAAATATGTATAAAGAAAAGTTGTTCAAAATAACGTCTTTAACAACATATTTGAAGCTCGGTGAGGAAGTCCGCTTTCTAAATAATTACCAAAACTGCACTTTTATAACATGCAATAAATAAAAAAACCTTACTTACATTTAGAATAAACACAAATTACTTACATTTAGATTATATTGTAGAATTTTGAGAAGAAAAAAAAATATATCGAGATTCAAACCAGCAGCGTCAACATTACTAACCTAGTACGCTATCACTACGGTACGCGCTCTTCGATTAAACGATTTATTTAATATCTTTATAAAGTAACTCAAAATTTTCAAATTCGATTTTCTCGCGAATGCTTGAGTAGTGCGTCTTATTACTTTACCCTGCACTACTCCACATATAATCATCTATCGATCCTATAAATTTCGTCCAAATCGATTGGTATAACGTCGTTGTGGTTGCTACAAGTCTTCTTGTCAGTGCCAAGCTCGGTGGGAATCAGGCCGGGGCACACTGAGTGAACATCTCGTGCATCTTTCCTTTGGTGATCGCGTGTCTCGGTGTGAGTGTGTGTGTGTGTCTCCCTCTCCGTACCGGGGACAGCATTTCTTTTGCGCGGGTGCTCGCTTGGCGTAAGCAGTGTTCACAGTTTTGGCTTCCTTAGAGCATGCTAAAGCGGTAGAAGGGATGCGCACAATAGCGAGTTTATGCAATGAGAACTCGCTACTGTTGTGTGTATCCCCTCCACCGCTTTAGCATGCTGTAAGGAAGCTAAAGCTGTGAATACTGGGCGTAAGGTCGGCCTTTGAGCCAGATTGAGGTGGGTTGATGTGCGTGGATTTGGTTTGAAGGTGATGATAAGTCAGTGCGTTCAACCAAAAATAAAATAAGTAACATTCTGGTTCTTACAATATTATGTGTAAACTATACCCGGTGAATCAAAAACCGATGGTTTATTAAATAAAACATTTTTTGTTTATAAGTTTTTAACAAAAAAGGAGCGACAGCTAAAACACTTTTTGATTGTTACTCGGGAACATGTTCTTGACAACACATATTAAGGTTATTGAAATCGGTGAGGTTGCCCTTAATAAGCAAATTTATCAAAGTTATTAACAAACAATGTTTTAAAAATACGGTTCTTAGTTTCAGTAATAATATATAGAATAATAAAATGAAATACACATTTGTTCTCAATTATTATTTGTAAGAAATCATTCTGAGTTGCTGACATAATTATACATATTTATTAACGATATTGTTGATTACACAAGGCTACAAGGGTAGATACAAAAAGTAGAATAGTGATTTCCTATGTAATTTTGGTCGCTGAATACGAATCTGTAAGCGAAACATGTCCATTACATCAGGGTTTTGAGATAAATGTTGTAATATAGGCCAAAACCAGTGATTTTTGCTATTTTCAAGACGTTATTACGATTGACTTAAGTATGTTTTTAACTAAAAAGAGATAAAGAAATAGCAATAACAAGTTAACACTAGATGTTTGGGTACAATTCTTTTATAATTCGAAGATTTTAAAAAGTTTTAACAAACGTTTTGATCCACTATGGGATCTTCTTTAGTGTTTTAATGAAAAATTACATAAAATTACAAAAAAATCATGTTCTATTCAAGATCATGAAGAATATGGGTAAGAAAAGATACGCTACATAGATTGTAAGTTTTTATTAGAACACTGAAAAAGATCCCATAGTGGATCAAAACGTTTGTTAAAACTTTTCAAAATCTTTGAATTATAAAAGAACCCGAACATCTAGTGTTAGCTTGTTATTGCCATTTCCTTATCTTTATTGCAATATTCAACGAGCTTAAAACATATAATTGAATTCACGCTATGTTTTGACATTCTCTCTGTGGCATTTTAAAGTGCTATCTTATATCTTGCAATTGCGATTTTTTTATTCTCGTACAATTTTTTTCGCCGAGGTATAAAGATTTGAAGATAGACACTTTTGACGATGAAACTATGCACTGTTGAAATGGTAAAAAAAATCGACAACTCGATGAAATATAAAGTAAATATTTAAAAATTGGTATCTGTTGTTTAGGTCGCTGAACACAAATTTGACGTCAGAATTACAAAAATTAAAATTTTTTTTCATAACCGTTTCTCCCTATTCTGCTGATGCTTTGCTCTCGCTCGTGCTTATGCGTTCGACACAGTAGAAAAATCAGGTTTTTCTTTTTTCTTTGAAAACTTCAACACTCTCCATAAAAACAATTTTTTTCTGCTTCTTTGTTGAAATATTCAAATATTTTACTTAGAATCAAGAGGCACGGTAATGCCTCGCGCCAAGTTCACGCGCGCGCAGTGCGCCCGAACTGTGCGAGGCACACCGTACCTCTATATACGCGAAAATGAAGAATTTTAGGAGTGGGGNAAAATTCAATCAGCAATATCTTAATACTGACTGAACCGATCGGCATTATTCTAATCTCAATCGATTCAGGTAAAAAAGCAGAAAAGAAAAGTATAAATGTGTTTTTTTTGTCCGAGGCTTGTTTTNGAAGCTGTTTACAGAAAACGTTTTGACTTGTAATTTTTCACGTTTTCTGACTAGAAANGCAAGTGGTGGGGAAAAACGACCAGCTAGGTGGTGGGGAAAAACGACCAGCTAGGTGGTGGGGAAAAACGACCAGGTAGGTAGTGGGGAAAAACGACCAGCTACGTGGTGGGGAAAAACAACCAGCTAGGTGGTGGGGAACTGTCAGTTTATTTGTGGTGTAAAAAATGGTGGCAATATACATGCGTCTACACTGTGAGAGAGAGTGAGAAAGAGTGAAAAAGAAAGTGAGAGAGAGTGCGGAAAAGAGTGAGAGAGAGTAGGATAGAACATGAGAAAAAGTGAGAGAGTGTAAGAGAGAGTGAAAAAGATAGCAAGACAGAGTGAGAGAAAGTGAGAGAGACCACGAAAGAGTGCAAAAAAGAGTGAGAGAGAATGCGAGAAAGAGTGAGAAAGAGTAAGATAGAAAATGAGAAAGAGTGAGAGAGTGTGAGAGAGTGTCTTATAGAGTGCGAGAGAAACTGAGAGAGAGTGAGAGAAAGAAAAAAAAGTTTAAGAGGGCGAGAAACAGTGAGAGAGTGAGAGCGAATAAAAAAAAGTGTGAGAGAGTGCGAGAAAGAGTGAGAGAGAGTAAGATAGAAAAAGAGAAAGAGTGGGAAAGTGTGAGAGAAAGTGTTATAGAATGCGAGAGAGAGTAAGAGAGAGTGAGAAAGAGTGCAAGAGAGATTGAGAGAGAGTGAGACAAAGAGAGAGAAAGTGTAAAAGTGTGAGAAACAGTGAAAGAGAGTGAGAGANAATAAGAAAAAGTAGAAAAAAGAATGAGAGAGAGTGCGAGAAAGAGTAAGAAAGAGTGCAAGAAAGAGTGAGAGAAAATAGGATAGAAAGTAAGAAAGAGAGGGAGAGTGTGAGAGAGAGTGTAATAGAGTGCGAGAGAGAGTAAGAAAAAGTGAGAAAGAGTGCGAGAGAAAGTGAGAGAGTGTGAGAGAGAGAGAGAGAAAGAAAATGTAAATGTGCGAGAGAAAGTAAGAGAGAGTGAGGAAAAGTGCGAGAGAGACTGAGAAAGAGAGAGAAAGAGAAAGTGTAAGAGTGCGAAAACGAGTGAGAGTGAGAGAGAATAAAAAAGTGGAAAAAAGAGAGAAAAAGAGTGTGAGAGAGAGAGTTATAGAGTGCGAAAGAAAGTAAGAGAAAATAAGAAAAAATGCGAGAGAGACTGAGAGAGAGTGAGAGAGAAAGAGAGAAAGTGTAAGAGTGCAAGAAGTGAGAGAGTGTGTTATAGAGTGCGAGAAAGAGTAAGAGAGAATGAGAAAGAGAGCGAGAGATACTGAGACAGAGTGAGAGAGAGAGAGAGAAAATGTAAGAGTGCAAGAGAGAGAGAGAGTGAGAGAAAGTGAGAGAGACCACAAACGAGTGCAAAAAAAGTGAGAGAGAGAGAGCGAGAAAGAGTAAGAGAGAATGCGAGAAAGAGTGAGGGAAAGTAGGATAGAAAATGAGAAAGAGTGAGAGAAGTGAGAGAGTGTGTTACACATGCGAGAGAGTGTAAGAGAGAGTGAGAAAAAGTGCGAGAGAGTCTGAGAGAAAGTGAGAGAGAAAGAGAAAAAGTGTAAGAGTGAAAGAGAGAGTGAGAGAGAGTGAGGGAGAATAAAAAAGAGTGGAAAAAAGAGTAAGAGAGAGTGCGAGAAAATAAGATAGAAAAAAAGAAAGAGTGGGAGAGTGTGAGAGAAAGTGTTATAGAGTGCGAGAGAGAGTAAGAGAGAATGAGAAAAAATGCGAGAGAGATTGAGAGAGAGTGAGAGAAAGTGAGAGAGAGAGAGAGAGAAAGTGTAAGAGTGCAAGAGAGAGTGAGAGAAAGTAAGAGAGACCAAATAAGAGTGCAAAAAAGAGTGAGAGAGAGTGCGAGAAAAAGTGAAAGAGAGTGCGAGAAAGAGTGAGAGAGAGTAGGATAGAAAATGAGAAAGAGTGAGAGAAGTGAGAGAGTGTGTTATAGAGTGCGAGAAAGAGTAAGAGAGAGTGAGAAAAAGAGCGAGAGATACTGAGAGAGAGTGAGAAAGAGAGAGAGAAAATGTAAGAGTGCAAGANAGAGAGAGTNAGAGAAAATGAGAGAGACCAAAAACAAGTGCAAAAAAAGTGAGAGAGAGTGCGAGAAAGAGTGAGAGAGAGAGCGAGAAAGAGTGAGAGAGAATGCAAGAAAGAGTAAGAGAGAGTAGGATAGAAAATGAGAAAGAGTGAGAGAAGTGAGAGAGTGTGTTATAGAGTGCAAGAGAGAGTAAGAGAGAGTGAGAAAGAGTACGAGAGAGACT
>NW_018022726.1:0-1161 GCF_002006095.1 Pseudomyrmex gracilis | reverse complement strand
GTAGGTTTTGTAGAAATAAAATGTTTTATATTAAAAATAAAATACATTTTTTAATAAATACTAGTTTGAGTTTAGAATTTTAATTTAAAGTATTACGTGTTGTGCGTGTACTTGGCGCACTTTTTTACCTTTTTTTAAAAAGGTAAGTTTTTTTATCTATATTACATCGCAAAAACTCAAATCTTTCTGAACTTAACGGTTCGTAAAAATATCCGCTAACTGATCTTTCATTTGCACATGTTTTACACTTATCACACCGTTTTCATACAAGTCACGCACGTAGTGATATTTAACATCTATAAGTGTAGCAAACTCTACATTTTCTTTTGTCATAGCGCTGACATAGCCTCAGTATTAGAAAGCGCTACATTTTGATGTTTGGCCAACTGATCGCAGCTCCGCGTCATATACTGTGACGCAGAGATGCCAGTTCGTGGGCTCAGTAAGCAGCAGCAAGTGGAAGAGATACACACACAGGCGAACAGCCGTATACGTGTGCGCTCGGCGCTTCGGCCAACAGTAGAAGGAGACGAACACACATAATCGCTCTCTTTCTTTCTTTATAGCTATAGCTATAGCTAATATTGCCAGCCGCGAGCACATGTGACGTGAAGTATAGACTTTTAGTACTGTCAATGAATATCGTAACGACAACAGAACTCTGAAAATTAAATGGATAAAACTATAAAATATTATATATATATATATATAAATAAAAATAAAATAAAATTTATATTGTTTCTAAGTAATTAACTCTTATTTTGATACTAAATAATCAATATATCGAATATATTGAAAATAAAAAATAATCAATGATTACAAAAAGCAACAATAACTTTTTATATAATATTATATAGACATTAAGTATTAATAAATTTCTTTCTTTTAACTATGTTATATTACAAACTACTGAATATTAAGAATATGACAAACAAACATCAAACCCGTAAAATGTAATTATTTTTGTATCATTTATTACACAACAAAACATTTATCCTTCATGAAATACTTTGGTGACAAACACTGCGCTTTCATACATAAAGAAAAACAATATAAATAACAATATAAATAACAATGTAAATAACAGTATACATAAAAGTATAAATGTGTACAAAATAAATAAGAAACTGTATAAGAAAATAAAGAAATATGTAAAATTAA
>NW_018022725.1:8270-18750 GCF_002006095.1 Pseudomyrmex gracilis | reverse complement strand
TCTGGACAATTTGTCACCGCTATAAAAGGCAAAGTAAGTGTTACTCTCCTTTGGAAAAATATTAGTAAATTTGTTAGAGAAGTTATTAATATAAGGCATCACATACCAACGTACATTATTATCATTCGATGATTTGTTCGACAAGATTCTTCTTATGTCATTATTTTTAAAAAAATTGTATTTCAGTCATTGTTTAAAAATATCAAAAATGAAGTCATATGGATAGTTATTATTAATTAAAATGTTTAAAATTAAGTCAAAGTTTTTGGCAAGAAATTGTGGATGAGATAAAAAGAAGCCCCTATCGACAAGGCTAATAACAGTACCTCTCTTTTGGCATATAGGATGGTTGGAAAAAAAATTTAAGTATTTGCCTGAGAATGTCGGTTTGTGGTACCAGTCTTGTATGAGTCTATTGTTATGTTTTATAAGTGTAATGTTCAGAAAATTAAGTCTATCATAACCAATCTCCATGGTGAATTGAAGTCGCGGATGATATGAATTATAAATCTTTACAACAACATCAAACTAGTGTGACGGAACCATAAGGGCTATGTCATCTACATATCTAACATGTAGAGGTGGGATGAAAGATAAAGAACTGATGGTGAACGATTCTAAATCCTGCATGAGTATATCTGCTAGGATTGGTGAGAGAGGAGATCCCATGGGAGCGCCAAAGGTCTGTTTGTATATTTTATCATTGAAAAGAAAAAATGTAGAGTTAAAAACAAAATTGATTGCAATAAAAAATTCTTCTTTAGTTACATTTTATTTTTTATTGCAATCAATTTTGTTTTTAACTCTACATTTTTTCTTTTCAATGATAAAATATACAAACAGACCTTTGGCGCTCCCATGGGATCTCCTCTCTCACCAATCCTAGCAGATATACTCATGCAGGATTTAGAATCGTTCACCATCAGTTCTTTATCTTTCATCCCACCTCTACATGTTAGATATGTAGATGACATAGCGCTCATGGTTCCATCACATCAATTTGATGATGTTCTGGAAATTTACAATTCATATCATCCACGTTTACAATTCACCATGGAGATTGGTTATGATAGACTTAATTTTCTGAACATTACACTTATAAAACATAACAATAGACTCATACAAGACTGGTACCACAAACCGACATTCTCAGGCAAATACTTAAATTTTTTTTCCAACCATCCTATATGCCAAAAGAGAGGTACTGTTATTAGCCTTGTCGATAGGGGCTTCTTTTTATCTCATCCACAATTTCTTGCCAAAAACTTTGACTTAATTTTAAACATTTTAATTAATAATAACTATCCATATGACTTCATTTTTGATATTTTTAAACAAAGACTGAAATACAATTTTTTTAAAAATAATGACATAAGAAGATTCTTGTCGAACAAATCATCGAATGATAATAATGTCCGTTGGTTTGTGATGCCTTATATTAATAACTTCTCTAACAAATTTACTAATATTTTTCCAAAGGAGAGTAACACTCACTTTGCCTTTTTTAGCGGTGACAAATTGTCCAGAGTTATTAAGGTTTTGAAAGATCCTCTTCCAATATCCAAACGTCCTTCCGTAGTGTATAAAATTAATTGTTTGAACTGTGATGCTTCATACGTTGGACAGACTAAAAGAATGTTACATCTAAGAATCAATGAACATAAAAATCATATTAGAAGAAATTCTTCTCAAGGATCAGTTATTACAGATCACAGGATTCAATGTTCTCATGATTTTGATTGGGACAATATTAAAATTTTAGACAATGAAAAATCTTACGTAAAACGATTGATATCAGAAACTTTATATATACGGAACCAAAGCCATGGACTTAACCTGCATAGCGACATTGAAAGTCTTGATCAATCATACTTACCTTTTGTAGATAATACATTTTAGTGTCTATTGTACGTTCACAATGACTTTCACCTTTACTTTNATTTAAACCGTTNTACACTTCTGTCGATTCTTAGTTACTTTTGTATCACCAAATTGTAATCATGTGACTCGATTAAGTTTATGTCAAGAACAACATTATTATGTGCGTTAATTATGTGATAAATTCCATCTAATTATCTGTAAGTTATAATTGTAATTTAAAATTTTGCGAATCTAACATTTGATTTATTCTTTGTAGATATATATTGATAAAGGCCTAATCAAAGGCAGAAAACGTTTTATATTATATTATACATTACGTGCTTTGAATAAAGTAACGTTACTATCACACACACATTTTTACTTGTGTTGTTTGCTTCAAATGGCCAGAAAATTTTTCCTGTTATTATAAAATCTTTAAGTAACAAAAATAATATTGTACAGTAAAAAAACTAATAACAGTGCATGGCTTTCTTCAAATACTAATATATCAGTTTTAATATATCACATTTTATATGCTAAATACACGTCCCGCTAAAAAGTCTGCACATAACATGTTACGACACTGTATCTCCATCGTCGCGCATGCGCGGAGTCGCACATGCGCGTACAACTGGTCCCATATCGGAACATTGGAACAGGACGCGGCGCGGAACGCTGTGGAGACGGCTAGGAAGACGCATTGTTGACAGGAAGACGCATTGTTGACGGGACGCCGCGGGCTCTGCGCATCGACAAACGCACCGCCACAAGGCAAACTCGACGCTGCCCGCTCGACACGCCCGTGGGTCGCAGGAAACGTATTTACGAGAAAACGCCCCCGGCGTTGGCAACGCTGACGATCTTCAGCGCTTCGGCGTTCAGGGCTTCCGGCTGGCTCACTCCGAGCTTCTTCTACTATGGAACACTTGTTCCGATCCCCCTGGGCAACGGAAAGGGTGGATAATTCGCCGACGTTACGAGTAGCGGGGTACGCGTCGAACGCGACCCCGACTCCGCCGGCACAAGAATTGGGAATGTTTCCGCAGAAGTGTAGCGGAGTTTCTTTTTCCCGCTCTTTTTCCGCGGCTAACGGTCCACCACTTTGGACCTCTGATCTCCCGCTGTCCTTCGCTGGTTGCGTCGTCATCTACTGTTGTTGCTGCTGCTGTCGCTGCTCCACTTCGGGGTGTTCGTGGAGTGGAGTTTTCCTTTTTCTTGTCTGGCCCCACGCATCCTCTCCCATCACTAGGAAGAATCTCTCGTTGCAGGGTGCAGTGGTCCAGACGGTACACTGCACTACCGGCGGTGACTGACGTTTCGCTATTACGGGAGGACTTGATGTCCTGCGTCCCCCCACTGGGAATCCCGTTGCTATAATTGGACTCCCGCACGTTGTGGTGGTCACCGTAGTGGTGGTGACGGTCGCGAACAGCGACGTCGTTGGCACGTACTGCTTCAAAATTTCAAGGGGCACCGTCACTCTGATTGGACGTGACCTTCTGTGTCTCCACTGTTGATACAAGGGGAGGCGCTGTAACGCTGAAGGGGTGGTGTGACTTGGCACGTCATCCCTCTGCTGACTACTTCCCCCGTACGAGGCGACGCCGCTGCTGGCGGCCTTGTCGCTACAAGACTGCCGGGCGATATTCTTACCGGCATAGTTGCAGAGCTCTTCGAGGGTGATACCCTGGCGCTCTGCAACCCCCGTGACGACCCTGTCTTTGTCTCCGGGCCTGGCGCGCATTAGGGACAGAGGAAACCTGCTCATCGCCTCGGAGCTCGTCTTGACCGGGGCGTCTTTGACCGTCCGCTTTTCCATGGATGTTTTTGCACCCCCGCTGGTGGTCTGCGGGAGTGATTTCACTGCGGACGGTCTTCTTCTCGCGACACTCCTTGCTGATGTCCGTGCCGAGCTCCCCTCCTTCGGACAGCGGGGGTGCGCACGCGCCGGTCTGGCTGCTCCGGAAGATATCTTGTTGTGTGCGCCGTGCGCCCGTCGCATTCCACCAGATTCCTGGGGTGACAAAGTGGCGGCAAGCAATCTTAAAATTCTAAAGGTTACTCCCCCCCTAGTGTGAAGATGGTGATGGGAGGGGGGAGAACGGCGCGCGAGCGACAAGGTGCCGGTTCTCCTGATTACTACCCCAACTGAAGAAGGTAGACAAATCCGCGGCCGTATCCGTTCTTTTTGCGGCAGCTGTCCTCGTTGACCTTTGTGTCGACGCCCTTTTGATGACGGCTTTTTTCGATGGTTTCGGCTGAGACACCGTCCCCGCAGTCGTCGCTCTCGGCGGCCTCATGGTGATGGCGGCAGCCTGTCTTGCTGTGACGACTGCGTAGGTGGAGGATAGTCCCGCTGATGTTCTCGTTGGCGGCGTTGGTGGTGAAGAGGGTCCGCTGGGTGAAGTCTTTCGACCTGGGCGGACTCTCTTGTTGGCAGTAGCGGTGGAGCGCGCGCCGGGTTGTCACGGATTGGTGGATTTTTTTGCGGGAGGATTTTTCGTGGTTGTCGGAGCCGCGTTTGACGCGGAAAATAGCGCGGCTCCAGGATTGCTCGCTAATTTACTTGGACCCGCCTCCGCAACATCCGGGGGTAAGGGATAAAATTTCCCAATGGGAAGTTTTACATCTTTCTGCGGGTACCTAGTTGTCTCCTGGTACCCGCAGATTGCACATTTGTAACTTATTGTGTAACAATGTAAATCGCTACGGCCGAGACCAACCATCCGTCCCGGCCCAAAAACGGCGCATAACGCCAAAAAAAACTCTATAAAAGTGCAGCGTATATGAAATACACGCTGCCGGCGTACCGCCTACACCGCGCGCTCTTCGCGCCGACAAGCGCTGCAAACAGCGGGGACATACAAGGCAGCAGTGCCAGAAACCGGCTAGAAAATTCTGCTCCTAATGTGGAAAGGACGGAGTGCTAACAAAAGACTGTCATCCGCGGCCGGAAAACTCCTCGAGGGCCGGAAAAACTGCCGCGACAAACCGGTCCAGCCAGTAATTACATTCACGCGGCCATACATCTGGATCAATTTCCATGGAAATTCCATAGAAACGCTGCTAGACACCGGATCCGATCTGTCATTNATTAACAGCAAAGCTGCAGCATTAGCAAAAAAACAAGGATACGCCGAGAGGCCGTGGAAACGGGGATAACAGTGGCCGATGGGAACCGATCCAACGTCAAAGCAGCATACCGGCTTAAAATCAAATTCGGGGGAAGAAAATATAAACATAAATTTTTAGTAATGCCAGGTTTGCCGACTTTAATGCTCATTGAAGTAGACCTGTGGCATAAAATAAAATTAACCATCTTGCCAGCGAAAGAAGTCATTCAAAAAGACAGACAAAACCTAGACATGTACTCCATGACGGAAGAATTATCACCACTGGCTATTCACAAAAGAGAGCGACTCAAAAAATTCTTGGACAAGGAATTACAACAATTCACAGACGTCAAAAGACAACAGACGTCCTTCCATATTATATTCAATTAAAAAAAGGTATGCCGATTAAGCAAAGATACCGGCCACGAAATCCAGCAATGGAAGCAGTGATCGATGCGGAGGTAGATAAGATGTTGGAGGAGGGCATAATCGAACCATCCAGTGTATGGAGCTCGCCAGTGGTGATCGTCAGAAAGAAGAATGAATAATATCGCTTCTGTATTAACTTTAGAAAAGTCAATGAAGTCACGGAAAAAGATGTCTACCCACACATTCCGGCAACACTAAACAAATTGAGAGGCGCCCGGTATCTGTCCACGATTGACTTGAAAAGCGGGTACTGGCAAGTCCCACTGTTACCGGAAAGCCGAGCAATAACAGCGTTTACAGTACCAGGCCGAGGGCTCATGCAATTTTGCGTGATGCCTTTCGGTCTACACTCGGCTCCCGCCACATCCCAACGATTGCTGGATACAATTTTAAGACCGGATCTCGAACCTCACGTGCTGGTATATCTGGACGACATTATCGTAACCAGCAAAACGTTTGATCAACACCTCGCACTACTGAAAGAAGTATTTCGGCGTCTGCAAAAAGCAAAGCTGAAACCAAACCCAGATAAATGCCGGTTTGGTCGGGAACGGCTAAAATACCTAGGACATGTGATCGACCAACGAGGAATACACACAGATCCAGAAAAATTGAGGCAATCACGGAATGGTTGACACCGACAAATCTCCGGAAAGTGAGACAATTCCTGGGTGTGGCATCTTGGTATCGCAGATTTATCAAGGACTTTGCGACAATCGCAGCACCGTTGACACAACTTACGAAAAAAAATGTAAAATGGCACTGGGAAGATAATTAGGAACGAGTCTTTCAGAAATTAAAACAAATATTAACAACGGCACCTGTACTGGCATGTCCAGACTTCTCAAGGCCATTTATTCTTCAAACGGACGCCAGCACACACGACCTCGGTGCAGTGCTCACTCAAAATTCAGAAGAGGGCGAACGAGTAATATACGCAAGCCGAACCCTAAATGGCGCCGAGAAAAACTATAGCGCGACCGAAATAGAATGCCTCGCTGTCGTCTGGGGCATACGGCGTATGAGAATGTACCTCGAAGGGTACAAATTTATAGTCATAACAGACCATCAATCGCTGAAGTAGTTACAGCGGCTGAAGGAATCAACCGGACAACTGGCAAGATGGTTGTTTGAACTGCAACAGTACACTTTGTGACGAGGCAAACCCGTCACTACAATTATTATCATTTTTATTATTATTATCATTTTTATTATTATTATATTTATAATAATATATATTATATTCTTTTATCCTATATCATTGTATAATTATTTTCGACCGCGCCAAGTACAGTACCGATTACACCCGTGCCATGTTACACAAACATAACCGACCGTCTATTAAAACCGAACACACCGCGGCCACAAGCGCCGCCGCGCCAGACCGCGCCGGCGCAACGCACACCGCACACTGTCCCCCGGACGAGGCTTAGGCGCCCGCCGGTTATAAAAGGCGGTCGACAACCGGTCCGAAAAGCATTCCTGTCCTATCCCTCCTGTTGCCGAGGTGCTGACTCGGAAGCATTCTTAGGCCGCCGAGGTGCTGACTCGGGACCGACAACTCGCCCTGCTAGGGACTCTGTCCGATCACCAAGGTGTTGATTCGAGATCCCAACTTCCTTCCTTGCCGAGGTGTTGACTTGGGAGGATACCCAAGCTCCTAGCCTCGTGCTCCGAGAAGTTGACTCGGGCACGCCGACGATCCCCCCGAGGTGTTGACTCGGGTAAGACCAATCCTCCCTTCCGAGGTGTTGACTCGGAAGGAGTCCTAACCGTTTCCTCCTCGAGGAGTTGACTCGAGGGAATCCGTCCTTCCTCTCCGAGGTATTGACTCGGGAGAATCCTGCACCCACCGTGCTCAAGGCGTGAACCTAAGCACACCGACCGTCCCCTTCTTCTTGAGGTCTCGACCTGTGGGAAAACCGACGCCGAACACCGGCTCGGCAGCAAAGCGCTCACGTGCAACTTTTCCGACGGCGCTACAAACCCAAGGAGTAGAACGGCCGTTGTCACTGCCACACCGATAGCCGCCCTCATCGGCTCACCAATAGCCGCTCCCATCGGCCCACCAATAGCCGCTCCCATCGGCCCACCAATAACCGTTCTCACGGCTGCCGACACAGCCGTTTTTACGGCTCGCCGACACAGCCGTCCTCACGGCTTCTGGGAACATCCCTCGCCGGAACCACGAGACTGACCTGACGACTCCGCGTCCGCCGACGGACATCCGCCACCTCGTAGTTAGTAAGGACCCCGTCGATGTACATATTTGCGTCTCTTCCCCATTAGCACATAAGTTACCGATTCAACCGTCCGTACAAGCTAACGCGAACTAATCAGCGGCCGTGAAACCGTGACTTTGCAAGAGCAAAAGCCCTGCGTGATTCCACCCGGCGGAAGCAATCCTACGACCGCGTATAATTACCTAACCTTTGTAAAACCATAAGTTACTCAAGAATATGAGCTTAGTTCATTACAGCATAAACCAAACGTGTCGCAATCTTTCTCTTCCCCTCTCCCGAATCCTGGTCTGACCGAGCTGTCCGGCAGGCGGAAGGCCGAACAAGCCGCGCGTTCCACGACGGCTCCGTTACAACCTTCGAGGTAAAATACAGAAAAGGTGCACTAAATAAGGGAACAGCCGCACTATCTCAAAAAAACGAGATATGCAACATCCAAATCGATAGACCATGTAAATGGTATAACCGCATGTTGAGGAAAGTAAAAGAAACACCAGAAGACTTTTCCGACTATCAGATACGTACCGATCATCTATACAGGCACGTATTGCACAGTCTCAATTTCCGCAAGACCGAGCCAGACGACCAGTGGAAACGATGTGTTCCGAAGAGAGAAAGGAACGAAATTATGTCTCGCTTCCACGACGAGCCAACCACTGGACATCTAGGAGTAGCAAAAACAATAGCACGGATAGCACAGGTTTATTACTGGCCAGGCATGTTCCGAGACATAATGAAATATGTCCGAACATGCGAGAACTGTCTACGTCATAAAATCCCACCGACAAAACCGGCCGGAAAACTTCACACAGAACCTGTCGATGCACCATGACAGCAGGTAACTGTTGACCTCATCGGCCCCCTATCAAAGTTGACCCAGGGGTGTATCTGGCTGTTCGTGATGCAAGACAGATTCACCAAGTGGTTGGAGTTAAAACCACTCCGCAAAGCCACAGGACATCCGCCGTGACAACGGCGCTTTACGAGCAAGTCGTGCTACGGCATGGCTGCCGGGAAGAACTAATATCTGACAACGACACACAATTGAAATCAAAACAAATGACTAAACTGTTGCAGAGCTTGGGAATTTGTCACCGGTTCACACCTGCCAGAACACCACAGTGCAACCTAGTGGAAAGAACAAACCGATTAATCAAGACGATGGTAGCACAGTTTGTCTCACGCAGTCAAAAGCGATAGTACGGAAAGACTCCGGCATTGCAGTTTGCATACAACACGGCTTGACACAAAGCAACCGGATACTTGCCGGCGTATTTAAACCACGGTCGAGAACTAGCACGCCCGAATGCCAAAGACCGCCCGCCGCGAGTCGCCGCCGCCGCACCGCACGTGCTTCAAAAACGATTAGAAGACGCATTCGAGCTGGTTAAAATACATTTAGCCCGATTTTTTCAACACCAAGCACGTTATTATGACCTACGCCGACGGAACTGAAGACCGAAAATAGGAGAGGAAGTATGGAAACGCGTTTACCCTCTATCAAAAAAAAGCAGAGGGATTCAACGCAAAACTCGCGCCACGCTACATCGGGCCTTTAATAGTCAGGCGATACATTTCGCCTGTAATAGCAGATATACAAGACCGTCAAAACAAGTGGCATCGGCACGTTCACGTGCAGAATTTAAAGAGACTACTCCTGGCCGATCAAAACAACAACAACGAAGACAGCGAACATGAGACAAATATAATCGAAGCCGAAGCACTGTGTACACTGTTGTATACCGACAATACAACAGATCAAGGAAAGTTACCCTAACGAAAACACTTTCTCGCTTATAAAAGCCAAAAAACGACCAAGAAAATTATCATTCGCAAAAATGAACGCAGAGCGAGCATTAGAGAGAATACTCCGACATGCCCGAGAAAACACTCGAAGTTTTGTTTGAAAGTATCCGGCGACTAGTCAGAGGAGCACCAGCACCGCCCGAGCCAAAGCCAGGAAAAAACCGCCGGCAGGTTCTTAGAAACCTCTTCGGGGACTCCGATCTAGACGAGGATCTTGACGGGCCGTAGAAGGTCCTCGCTAAAAAAGCACTACCAAAGGCTCAAAAAATCCGCGAGCTATCTTCGCCAGACATAAACCGCCGCCGAGCTACCACGGGCGTAAGGATCCGGACGATCACGCAGCTGTATCCCACGCGGCTCACACCGACCACAACGGTCACCGAAGAGATCGTCACGGACGCCGTCCATGCCTTCTCCGCCGATCCAGCTGCGCCACCAGCTCCACGCGACTTAATGCGAACATCNCAGGTGGAAATTCAACCGGAACGATCCGTTGACGTCCCGCATCAAACCCGCCATACCTGGAAAAAATTTAAGGTGGATCTACACGATGGACGGTGGACCAGAGATGCCAGTTTGCGAACGCTAGCAACATGCTGCAGCAAGTGGAGGGGACACGCACACAAGCAAGCAGCCACTCGCCGAGGCGCTGAGCGCACACGTACACGGCTGTTCGCCTGTGTGCGTTTCGTCTGTGTATCCCCTCTACTTGGTGAGCATGCTGCTAGCGTCCGCAAACTGGGATCTCTGCGGTGGACTCTTCGCTTCAACAGCCAAGGACGGCTGAAGACGTGTAGACACACGTTTTCCCCCTAAGGAGGGGTAAGATGTAACGATGCAAATTGTTACGGCCAGGACCGACCATCCGTCCCGGCTCAAAAACGGCGCATAACGCCAAATGAACTCTATAAAATTGCAGCGTGTATAAAATACACGCTGCCAGCGTACCGCTCGCACCGCGCGCTCCTTGCGCCGACAAGCGGCCTGCGCGCCGCTCTCACTGCGCAACGCTCTCACTGCGCGTTCCCCGCG
>NW_018022725.1:2718-8250 GCF_002006095.1 Pseudomyrmex gracilis | reverse complement strand
GCCCGCACCGCGCGTGCCCCGCGCCCACAAACGTCAACTGATACCGCGCCCGCACCGCGCACCCCGCCGCGCCACGTAACGACCAGCGTAACAAACAAGTAATTGTTTTCCGCGCATTTTGTCAACCCAGCCCCGCGGAAAACTGCGAGTATAAGAACCGGACCCAAACCGAGAATATCAGATCCGCTTACTTTCCGAATCTGGTGAGAAGCACCTATGGAAGTTCCTTCTCGGTCGGGCAAACCGACAGCGACTCTAAGATTCGATTCTCATGAGGAGAATAAGTTTCTCTTTTCCGCTGGGAAAACCGGCATCCGCTCCGAGGAATCTTGGATTCTCTGCCGGATAAACCGGCATCCGCTCCGCTCCGCTCCACTCCGAGGAATCTTTGATTTTCTGCCAGGTAAACCGGCATTCGCTCCGCTCCGCTCCGAGGAATTTTGGACTCTCCGCCGGGTAAACCGGCATCCGCTCCGCTCTTCTCCGAGGAATCTTGGATTCTCCGTCAGGTAAACCGGCATCCGCTCCGCTCCACTCCGGAGAAGCTTTTATTCTTCGCCGGGTAAACCAGCATTCCTCCCGCTCCTTCCAGGGGAATCTTTGATTCTCCGCCGAGTAAACCGGCAGTCCTTCCATTTCTTCCGGGGAATCGTGTATTCTCCGCCGGGTAAACCGGCATTCCTTCCGGAGAATCTCGTATTCTCCGCCGAGCAAACCGGCAACCTCCGCCGGGCAAACCGACCTTTCTGCTAGACCCGATCCAGGGGAATTTCGTACTCTCCGCCGAGCAAACCGGGTTTCCGTTGGACCCATTCCAAAAGAACAAGCAAATAACGGCGCCGTGCTTTACTTAACGAAATAGGCCGGCCGATTCGATAAAAGCACTTTACGTAAGAAAGCGACTTTTCATAATGTAAAGTTTTTACAAACTTGTTTTATTTGAACTTACTTTAAAACTCACTTTTCAAAGCATTGCTACTTAAATTATTTGTTGAAAAATTTAGTGAAATTTAGTTTAATTTCGTACGGGCTATTGAGCAATTGCGAAAGGTACGCGTCATTGCTCAATCGACCCAAATTTATTTAAAAAGGTAACAAGCAGCATTTCCTTGTAAATGAAATCTGCTTGTTAAGCGGGATACAGACGCGGCATGCAACGTCAGCGGCCTACGTGCAGTAGCAATTAGGTCGCTAAATTGCTGAATAGTCGCAATCGATCTCTTTAAAAGATCGATTGCGAGCAACGACAGACAGATCGTGAGTAGCTGTTGACAATACTGTGTGGCTCCGAGTCCATCCGGAGAGTTTATCGCAGTAAAGCAACAGCTAAGTGTCAGTATAAATCGTGCGTTATTGTACAGTAATTGTAAACTTGGTAGTAATAAACTACGCCAGTTTTTTATAAAAAAATCTTATTCATCACCAAGTTCTTCATTTTCCCCGATCTCAACAAATTTTGGTGGCAGCGGTAGGATTGAAAACCAACTACCGAGACGGGATTTTGTCAAAGGAAAATTCCGGTTGAATGAAAAGATAAAAAAAGACGTTAAGGATACGGGTGAGAAAAAAAGAGAAAAATTTGTGCAAAAGAGATATATTCTAAAGAATAAGTAGAACAATAAAAATAGTATTTGATCCCGGATAAGCTAAACGGGTTCTCAGCACCTGAAACAGAAAAATAACAGAGTTAATAATACTGACAAGTGATGCAAAAAGTGATTAGAGTATCACTGTTCAACGCTCACGATCTCGGGTTACGCTCGGAACTGACCTACCGCAATAGTAAAGTGAGCAATGTTACAAGCGGAGTAGAAGCAGCAGAAAGAAAAAAAAGAGGCAAGAAAAAGAAGCAAAGTCCATCGCAAGTACTCCGGGGGGGGGGGAAGTATGAACAAAAGAACCACCATTTCGGATGCATAAAAGGACCGGTAGAAGAAAAGAAAATTCGGCAAGGTGAGCGACAATCAAAGCGACAACCAAAACGGCAACCAAAGCGGCAGCATACAGCGGCGGTAACAGCGTCAGCAGCAGCGGCGGCGACATAGGGGCTATCGACCTACATAGATATCTGCGTTACGCAAAACAACACTCAGCAGGCGAGGAAATGAGAGCGCTAGCGTAAGTTGAAAATTTTGTAATAACACTTTGTAAATGTCAGAAAACCGGCAGAAAGTTTGCCCGGAAAAACGCGATTGGAACTCCGCTCATGAATACCGAACGAATAAAAAATTTAACATCAACGCCGCGAACTGCTCCGGCGAAATTAGAGGCACACACGTATAGGCGCCGGTTGAGGTTCGAAGGTGATAGCAACACAGAATCACATCCGAACGTAATAATTAAAAGAGAGTTTGAAATAGAAATAGACCGGAGTATAGCTGGAAACTTGTTAAGGGGGGAAGACAGTAGTAGCAAACCTTCTTTTTTGAATCAAAGCAAAATGTTCTAGGCGGGCGGAAATAACCTTGTGTCAGATTTAGATAACAGGGAACGAGCTCTGGACATAGAAAGTGTTAGGCAAGCCCAGGACGCGGTAGACAGAGAAATAACGCAAATGCAACACAAGCTAGTCGGAGCTCGTGGTGCGGGGACCGCAGAGGTCCCAGGGTCAAGTACGCCGAGTCATGACGCCACCGAGGAAATCCTACGTCAGGTCTTGCGGACATTAGGAGCAATAAAAGCACGTGTAGACGCGTTAGGTAGGCAAATGGGGGAGCTACGCGAGGAAAGAATGCGCAAAACAGGTGCTCCACCCACACGAAGAAACACACACGTACGCCGTGCGAGCAACTCGATATCATGTACGGGCGGACGGATGATGACATCCGAAACCATGTAGTAAACAGGAGTCAGCTACAATTGAAAGACGCGGTGAATTTAATACCAGCATTTGACGGAAAATCAGCTGAACAGATACGCGAGTTTTTGAACGTGTGAGTATGCAGCGGGAGTTGTTAGCCCGTTGGATGAACCTGCTTTGTTACAAGCAGTGTTGTGTACAAAGTTGCGAGGTCAGGCTTTGTTAGATTTTGAGACAAAGAATATCTGCAACTTCCGACAGTTAAAAGAAGTTGAAAACACTTATGCTGCAAAGAAAAGTGTTCCTCAGTTGCAGATAGATTTTAACACGTTGAGGCAAAAGAATAGCGAAAGTGCGCAAACGTACGGCCAACGTGTAAATCAGATTGCCATGGAGTTGTATGGGGCCATGGTGGAAGGTAGGGGACACACCGTTGAAGAAAAACGCAACATTATGAGCACAATCAAAGAGCAGGCGTTACAGCAATTCCAAATAAGATTAAAAACCGAAATTAGAGTAATAATTTGGTCACGAAATTATGGAACTCTACAGGAAGCCATAAATGCGGCCAGCTTGGAAGAAAAAGTGACGACACCTCATAGTGATCAAATAAAAAATCAGAATCCGCAAAATAAAGGAAAGTATAATAAAGACACGTGTTTTAAATGAGGAAAGCACGGACATTTCGGTCGAGATTGCCGAGTCAGCAAAGTGTCATTACCAAAGGCAGGCGGCAGAATAAATGCCGTCAAAAAATATTGCAATTGTTGCAAGAAAACAAGACATTCCAAGAAAAATTGCTGGGCCCTGAATGATAAGAAGAAGTATCAAGGAAAGAAAGCGAATGATGCATCGCATAAAAAACAAAGCAAAAAGCAGAATCAAAGTGACAGCAACGACTCATCCGAAAATGACGAAGATGGAAGCAGTAAGAAAAGGAAAGCTATAACGATAGCAGAGCTTCAAATTACTGAGATAAATACGACGCAAGCAAGTTTGGACATCGTGAGAATGCCAATTAAAGAGGCAAAGCATGGAGTAGCAGAGTTACTATATGACACAGGAGCCTCAGTGTCACTCATTAAAAAAAAAAATGCTTGAAAGGAGAAACTCCCGCGGAGTTAACAAGTATAGAATTAACGGGAGTTACAGGTCATAAAGCCTGCGCAATAGGGAAATTTTTGGCAACAATCCAGCTGAAAAATAGGAAAATCAAGCCCACACTATTGCCAACAATTCTTTTTCCGTGGTGCTATAATTTTGTACGGCAGTGTTTAACACTCGACTTGCATAGGCTTATCTTGTCCTATCGGTCTTTGTGACAAGACAGCTCCAATTGCGTAACCTGACGCGTCGGTTGTAACGATAAATTTCTTTGTAAAATCCGGATATGCAAGCAACGGTGCGCTGGTCAATTTTTCTTTTACTATTTCAAATGCTTGTTGGCCCCACTCGAACTTGACTCCTATTTGTGTTAGCTGAGTCAGGTTTTGCAACTCTCGAGAATTGGTCAATGAATTTCCAATAATAGCCCGCTAATCCTATAAAAGCCTGTATATCTTTCATCTTTGTTGGCACAGGAAAATCTCTCACTGCACTTATTTTCGATGGGTCTGATTTTATTCAATTTTCGGTAATAATGTGTCCCACGTATGTGACTTCCTTCCGGAAAAATTCACACTTGTCCGGTTGTAACTTCAAATTATTTTCTCGAAGTCGTTCGAACACATCCTTACAATACAATATCGTCTAAGTATACGAAGCACTTTATGCCCTGTAGTCCGGACAAAACCGAGTTCATCAACCTCTGAAACGTGGCTGGCGCGTTTTTCAGACCAAAGGACATTCTGGTGTATTTATAATGCCCGTATGGTGTCGAAAACGCCGTCTTGCACTTGTCTGCCTCTGCTATAGGTATTTGATGATACCCTGACGCTAAGTCCAGCGTGGAGAAATACTTAGCATTTCCTAGCTGGTCCAGAATTTCCGTTATGTTAGGTAGAGGGAACGAATCTCCAATAGTTACGTTGTTTAGACGTCGGAAATTTACCACTATTCTTAATTTTTGAACACCTGACGCATCCATCTTTTTAGGTACCACTAAGAGTGGCGCATTCCACTGACTCTTGCTAGGCCAAACTACCTCACTGTCTAGCATTTCTCTTATCTGCCTATCAACTTCTTTCTTATGTTTCTCTGGCAGTCGGTACGGCCTTACATTAATCGGCGCAGTGTCGGCCTTGACCGGAATCCGATGCAGAGATGCCAGTTTTAAGACTTTTGCAGCATACAGCAGTAAGTGGAGGAGATACGCACACAGGCGAACAGCCGTGTCCGTGTGCGCTCGGCGCTTCGGCCAACTTCGAGCAGTAGACGGAGACGGATATATATAACTCTCTGTCTTCCCTTATACCTATAGCTATAGCTAAACCGCCAGCCGCGAGAAACGTACCTTGTTGCTAGCCTGTTTCTCGCGCGTGGCTCGTATGTTCCTTCTCTCTTCCTTCTTTGCTCTCTCTCTCTCTCTCTCTTTCTCATAGTTACACGGGCTGTGTTCCGATCTTCACTGCCGGTACTGAAAATCTATAGCACATTTAATGTGAAGTATAGATTTGTAGTACTATCTAGTAGATAGCAGTGAATATCGGAACGCAGCTTATTAATAAATCTAAAATTAACATGATAAAATAATAAATTGAACATATAAAATATATAAAATAATATATAAAAAA
>NW_018022725.1:0-1788 GCF_002006095.1 Pseudomyrmex gracilis | reverse complement strand
TTTTTTTTTTTTTTTTTTTATCTGAATTAAAGATCATCTGTCGCATATAATCTATGATGTGTATACGTATATATACATATGTATACACACGAAATGCACAAAGTATACAATTTAACCGATCCATGTTTACATTGTGTATTTAACATAACGGCGATGATACTTGTCGATGTCATACTTGAGAATATAGAATGATTTAATTGTATTTAATTAATGCTAGAATTCTTTGAAAAAATATTGATTTACTTTAAAGAAGCGTTTACTTGTCGTATAACTATGTAGTAAAAAATAATAATAAATGTTTCTATTGAACTCTTTCTTTACGGTGTATGTAGCCGCAAATATAATATCTTTGTACGCGGAGAAGTCGGCTGTGAATAAACACTTTGCCATACATTGAGCGTAACAATTAATGTAGCATAAAAATTAATTTCGTAAGTTTAAACTGTATGTGTGTGTATTATCAAGAGGCACGGTAGTGCCTCGCGCCAAGTATATGCGCAAACGAAGTGCGCGCGGGCTGCGCGAGGTACCCCGTGCCTCTTATACGCAAAATTTAGCCGAGAGCCTTTTCGAGATTTTCCGATCTCAACAACGGCTAAACCGATCGAGTTTGGCCTAGACTCGATCGAAAGTTGAGATCGAGGCACGAAAAAAAGTATTTCGCAATTTTTTTCGTCCGTGCCTTCCCAACGAATTTATCTCGCTTCAAAGTGCAAAATCCCGAAAAATTAGGTTTTATAAGATTTAAGAAATGGTCGTCGTCGTCGGACAGTTAATGCGCGACTTCACCGCCAGAGCAAAACGTGCCCTTTCTGTCACTATTTCTATGTAATTCTTGTCGTCACTAGTGGCGATTTCTATGTATGCATACGTTCAAAATAAGAAGAGAATTTTNTATACTGTACAATAAACAATAATAAGGAAATACGTGTGACATGAAGTACAAATTTTTAGTACTGGCATTAGTACTGACAGTGAATATATATATCGAAACGCGGCCAAAAATCGAGCCGCCCAGCATTGAGAGCACTGAGGTGATGGAGGTTAGGCGCGTTTCGGCTACGGAAAAGTGCAGACATACTATGTTTCGTCATCTTTCATCAAGATAATAATTAGAATCTACATTTAAAAAATTATAAAACGTTGCAAGTTATATAAGGAAATACGTGTGACATGAAGTACAAATTTTTAGTACTGGCATTAGTACTGACAGTGAATAATATCGAAACGCGGCCAAAAATCGAGCCGCCCAGCATTGAGAGCACTGAGATGATGGAGGTTAGGCGCGTATAGTATACAATTGTGGAAGTGAAAGTATTTATGCAAATTTTTTTATTTACAAAAAGTATTATTTTTATACAACATATATCACATAAAATATTGTATTACATAAAATCGTGCATAGTAAAATTATTTATATAATAGGATTAACATTATTTATTTTAGAATTAACATATTATTGTATTTTTATTTTTTATCTAAGAGAGCATCGTGTTCACAACATGCTAAACTTTTATATCTTAAACAGTTCTATAGTTATAAAACAATAGAACAAAGCAATTATGTTTTTAAAAAACTACTTGTTTTGATCTTTTATGCTTTTGTAACTATAGAACTGTCTATTTAAGATATACAATATAATTACAGTTTAGCATGAAAGAAGGCACGATGCTCTCTTAAATACAATCTATGATTAAATAAATTAAAATGTAATTCTTTACTAAAAATAATATAAAATAAAAGTATATAAGAAATATATATAATAAATATATAAAAAATCTAAAATAA
>NW_018022724.1:12557-18723 GCF_002006095.1 Pseudomyrmex gracilis | reverse complement strand
TTTTGTAAAATTTCCAAATCTTCCTTTTCCAACAAAGTAACATTGAGAAAGCATTCTTGCCACTCTGAAAGAATTAAATTATTTTAGCAACATAAAGTAACTTTTTATGTAATACAATAAATTANAAGTAAGAATCAAGTAATGTTTATTGTATATTTTATTGTATATTTTAATACTCATAATTATTTGTAATATAAGATTATATATATGCAACATAAGTTTAAAAATTTCTCAGTCTTTCAATCTTTTTTATCTTTTTAGTACAGAAATCTTACATTTGAAATCGACAATATATTGTTGCGCTCACGGCAGCGTTTAATCGCGTCACCGCCGAATTACTGCGCTCCGCGGAAAGAAATGAGAATACCGCGTATAACACACTTAAGTTTTATTAGAGAACGCGTTACAAAAGGTCACGGAAAACGTAAAGAAATCTCGAGAGCCGATGATCCAGCTTGTCAACGATTCCGAATCCGGCGGCTCACTCCTCTTTGAACTTCGTCGTCAACAACCCCGTTGCTGCCCGAACAAATACCTCTATATTGATCGATCGTTCGACGAACATCTTATACCGCGTGGACGACACGCGCCGCATCTCGCAGCAATATAATAGTATATGAGTAGTTCGGCGATCTTACTATATGTAACAATTAGCTTGATGACATTTATATATAATGCTTCTTTTTAAGTACTTTTTGATAACTTTTATAATTACTTCTTATAATACATATTTTGTAATAGACGAAATATATTTATGTGTGTACACATATAAGTAAATTCACGTTTTTCACGTGTTTTCTTTCGAATTGAAATTTCAATTCATAAATTCATATAGGATTTTTTCGCAATATTTTAAATCAATTAGGGGGGGTATTCGGGGTCTATCATATATGAGATGCAAAACTAGCATCCTATATGAATTTATGAATTGAAATTTCAATTAAAAAAAAAACACGTGAAAAACGTGAATTTACTTATATATGTACACACATATAAGACATATTTTCCGCAAGACATCCTGCAAAACGGCTCNATAAGACTTGTTTATTTAATTAGTTTAATAAACTTCATGAGCCAGAGGACGATACTCATATTAATTATTAATTTAGAAATATATTTGTTTCTAGATTTATCAGATACATGTGTTCAAATTGTTTCATTTCCAAAAATATATATTATTATATATATTTACACATATATTATATATTATTAAATATATTTTGTATAATTTATATTTTATAATATATATTGTTTACTATTTAGNCTTTGCAAAAAATATACAGAAATGTCGTTACAATAATCATTTTATATAATATAATAAGGTCGCCGAACTAACTATACGATATATCATTGTACATACTGTTGTACTGTCGTGAAAATAGTCAANCTATAGTTAATTGCTTATACATCGACTTTCTGACGTATACATCACAAACAATTTTGCGATGTATACGTCAGAGAATCAATGTACTCTAATGTATGCAATAATATAGCACATTTATCGATGTCGTCAAAATAGCCACTTGACATATATATATATATATATATATAATTACATATATGTATGTATATAGATGTGTGTATGTATATTTATATATATGTCCAGAGGCAGTTTTCATGACAGTTTCTTATACCACTAGACAGTTTTGGCGACATCTGGCAAATTTAACGACCGTCGTCAAAAATATTGCGGTATTAAGGTAGCTGTGACGACAGTCGCAAAAACTGTCTGCACATATTTTAAATATTAGAAACTAAATTGTGGCAGTTTTAACGACTGTCGTAAAAACTGTTGCGGTTTTATGGCAGTTTTGATAGTCGCGAAAACTGCCTACACATATTTAAAATATTGGAAATTGAAGTTTGGCAGTTTTGACGCTAAACTTCAATGTGTTGTCTAAACTATTGCGGTATTAAGAGAGTACTGGATACCAATTTTTAATCTGGATAGAGACCTTTAAATCGACGTTTTGAACATTTAACTTTCTTTAATTTCTAATTGTATTTACTGCATCACATAGATAGATAGATATAGATTTTATTGATTCCCTTCCGGGTTACAATCTTTTTACATACTTCCTTACTTGCTATCTTACTTACTAACTTACACTACCGCTTTACATTTCCTTACATTTAACTTAACCTAAACATCTTAACCTATCCTAATTCGCTTCTACCCACACACACACACTCTCCCAACCCTTTGGACTTCCACTTCCGGCGCTTTTCTCACTTCCCCCCTCACTCAATCTCATTCCGCCTCTCTCTCTCTCCTTCCCACCTTCCAACACTTTCACTCCATTTCTCATTTTCACCTATCCTCATTCATCCTCATTCTCTCTTCCATTTGTACCCTCTCCATCCACTCTCCCCTTGCCTTCCACCCCTCTCCATTCTTCTATTTTCTTTAACCAATCCTCCCCTTCCCCTTCCTCTCCTAATATTGTCTCCACCATTACTTCCCAGCTTCTGTCCACTCCCCAATCCACGCACTCTTCCCATACATGTTTCCAGTTCTCCTCTTTTACACCACACATCCGACATTTCCTCCCTTCCTCCTCCTCCCAGTACTTTGCTCCCCTCATACCATTCCCTAACCTATATCTCGCCATCCTTTGCCATCTTCTTTCCCCCCATTCTTTCTTCAAATATCCCGGAATTCCCTCACCTTTTATCCTTTGATACCACCCGTTATACTTCGAATTCTTTATTCTCTCCCATCTCTCACTTCTCTGTATATCTTTTTCTCTTTCTATTAATTTCGCCATCCTCCTCCCGTCATAACCCTCTTCCTCCCTTTCCGAACTCATCTCCATCTCTCTTCTACCGTAATACTCCACTCTCTCTCTTTTCTATTCTGATAACTCCTCCTCCTTCTCCGCTCTACTCCTTATTTCCTCCCAACATCTTCCCATAACCATCCCCCCCTCACCTCTTCTAATCCTTTCTTCATATCCCATACTGCATTACATAAAAAATACTTTTATAGAAGCAAATAAATATAAAGAACTGTATAATGCTTTTAAAAACGGGTATATAATGCTCTTTAAAACTATTTTTTATTCCTAATGATAGCATATAATACCAGATACTATATACTCTCTTTACAAGAATCGTTTTTTCTCGTCAACTATACATTTTAATTCTAATCTGAATGTCTCAATATAATGGTTTTTGTCGTACTCTGGGCGCTGTAAGAGTTTAAATTACGCATATAAGCTTACAAAAATTCTCTTACATAAATATATCTTAAGGAAAACAAGAAATTACGTCGAAACGAGTCGAACTTTTTTGTACTTGCTGCATCAAGTGCAAGTCAAAAGCTTTCTTTTGCACGCTTGTAGTACTCAATATCATGTTCCAATTAAAAAACAATTGATGTAGCAGTGAAACAAATGACATTTTTTGCATATTTATTTGCAAGTTTTTCAGAATCCTGACAAGGTTTACGACTAGATTCATAATTAGCGCTACAAAATCTACTAGTAAGGGAAGTGACGCAAGTGTCCCTCTCCGATTTTGATGAGTTTCGAGTATGTTATAGAGTAGGTAAAAATAAGAGACCCGTATATTTTTGTGTTTTCTTGCACTTTTAAGGGGTGATACCCTTGTGACAAAAAACGGTTTTTCAAAAATGTTAAATTATAAAATTATTCACTCATGCGGTTATAAAGCCTATAAAAAATTATGTACTTTTTATTTGAAACATTGTTTTATACCTCTTACGTTTTTACAACAGTTGAAAAAAGAAAAAACCGTTTTGTCAAAGAGTAGTAACCACTAAACGTGCAAAAAAGCACATTAAAAAAATGGGTCTCTTAGTTTTAGCTACTCTATTGCAACCGACGGGTTTGGAGGTTGTATCTCCTTTGCCAGGCGACGTGGCAAGCGCAGAGGAAGCACCTCAGCGGCCATCTCGTTAACACAAGAAGACGACGAAGAGCGTTGAATACAATAACATACCAAAGAGAAGGATTTTCAAATCGAATGTTTATTTTATTTTATTTTAGAGCGAGCGCGAAACATTTATGTACTCTGATTTTGTATATATAATCAAGTATTCTCATTTTGTGTTCGTATGTAGTTTAAGCGCTCGGGGTGCATAAGACCCATGGTAGTTTTAATCAAACATTAAAGATTTTCTTTGTTGTTATTTTAGAGTAATACTTTTTGATCGGAGATCACTCGCCAAACTGACATTTAGTAATGTCGTCAATGTTTGTAAAACTATCAATTTTAATTGTTGTTGAAACTTCTAGAATCGAGTTGTTTACACGTTTGCAGGCAGTTTGGCCCACAATTCAAAATTTAGTGAAGGTTAGGTGGCAGGTTAGGTTAAAACTTAACATACTTCAAAGTCAGCGCGACTGCACCAAGTTACTGATCATCCATTGGAGAGTCGTTCCTAGAAGAATAAAAAACAAGTAAGTAATGGAAGTAGAGTTAGTACTCACCTGGTGTATTGTCCCACGATGACCGGGTTAGTCCACTTCTTTGGGAGATAGTACGGCAGACACTTGAAACAAAAAAGAAAGGTAGTAAAAGTTTCGCAACTAAGGATTTTTGGCCAAACTCGAATGTCATGTCAGACTAGTATAATTACAGCAATTGCTGGAGTTTGGGCTATAATTAAAATTGATAGTTTTGAGTCACTCAAAGTTAGATAGTTGTGAGCAAACACGGATTTGACAGGTATTGACAACTCGGATGCGACTCGGACTCCACGAAAGAGGGAGTAGGTTAAATTAAAAAGATAAAAAAGTTAGGAGGTGGGTGAACGTAGTGTTCGCAACGGCCAGGCAGACCAACTAAGGTACGATGCGATACCCGAGAACGATCTAGTTCGAGAAAAAAAATAAAAAATAAAATTATTCTTAGGTGTTAGAATTGTCGGAAATACTTGGTGTGCGTGATTTACTTAAGCTGTCTAAGCGTCTCGATCAGTTTCAAGCAAAATTGTAAGGTTAGTCTATTTGCGGGACCACCGAGGACTAACATCACCTAGGGTAAACATGTGTAATTGTGGCGGATATTGTACGTACGTACACATCTAGTGTAGATTGTGCAATCGTACGAATTTTGCGCACAATTGTGGTTTTGCCATATTAACCGGTTACAAGTCGTAAACTCGAGGTGTTAGATGATCGTCAAAAATCAATTGTTGGCAAAACTTGATGGGTAAAGAGAACTTCGGTAGAGAAGGTGAATTACGAAAGTTAAGCCACAATTGTAAGATTTTAGGTGTTGTTGCCGGAGACTAACATCAGTCGAAAAAATTAATTGTTTGAGATAATGTATGTGCGGAATAGTCTTCGAGTAAAAAAGCGCTACACCAAGTTTGAGACACAATTGGGGTGTTAGGTACTTACCTCGGGTCGTCGAGCAAGATCCTAACCCTGGAGTGAAAGTGTGATTGTCAGCGAGATTGCGTCGGTGTGCGAGTCTGCGTGTGTGTGGGTGCCTCGCCAAATTTGAGCAACAATTAGGGTGTTTACCTCGGGTCGTCGGGCAAAACTCTAACCTTGGGAAAGAGTATAATTGTCGGCTAAATTGCGTCAGCATGTGAGTCCAAGTTAGTGTAGGCAACCCTCTGAGTTTCAGCCACAGTTCAAGTGGGTATTGTACTTACCTGTTCTGACGGGATGCCTGGTCCAACGTCGACTTCATCTGAAACAAAAAAAAAGTAAGAGCTAAGTTGTGAATGGATTTTTCTAAGGTAAACTAGGCGTGATTGGTTAAGATCGTTTACATTTAAATTTTTGACTGTGTTAGGTAAAATATTTAACTCCGGGTGAAAATACAATTGTTGACGGAAGTTGACAGGAGCACTTATTTATGGTTAATTAAGCGACTCGTGTCAAAATTTTTCACTTTTGGAAAAATACATTCTCATAGGTGAGTGCGCATGCGCGGGCAGTCGGTAGGAGAAGCGAGCCTTTGTGGAGAAGCCGAGCGCGCCGCGCGGCAGTCGTGCACAAACGCCCAAACAAGTCGGTTGTTAAAAAAACGTGTTGCGCTCATTCTAAGTTTTTATACACTAGTTAATACAACACACAAAGTGTAAAGTATAAGGCAAGGGGCGTGTTCCGTTTGACCACAGTACGATTCGACACCGCTCGATTCGACACAGATTTATTCGACACCAAATTATTCGACACCGTACGAT
>NW_018022724.1:11026-12097 GCF_002006095.1 Pseudomyrmex gracilis | reverse complement strand
CGAATCGTACGGTGTCGAATAATTTGGTGTCGAATAAATCTGTGTCGAATCGAGCGGTGTCGAATCGTACTGTGGTCAATAGAGTATCACCCTAAGGCAAGTGCGATTATATAATAAAACACTTAAGTATTGTGTTAGTAAACTAACGGTGTGTATTCATTGACTTACCCGGTAACAGACTGTTGCCGAGGGGAAGCTACACTAGCCGTTCGACGTCCAGGGTGTCCGTCCAGGTCACGGTAGAGACGTCAGTACCAGGAAACGGATGGTCGTTCTAACGGTGGGTCCGTTCCTGAAGTAAGCAAAACGCTTAGTTTCCCTCATATTTAGACGGTAAAAATAGGTGACGACCGTAAATCAGTGCGCGTAAGACAGTCTTGTCCGGTCACACTATAACACATTTGAAGCTCATCAAAATCAAAATGAAACACTTGCGTTACTTCTCTGGAAAGGAACCATTTTTCTTGTCTCCGAATCTAGCACGTATCGACTAGTGTAACAAGTTGGGTCATAGGGAACTAAGCATTATATATGTAATAATTAAAAATTGCAGAAAAACAATACAATTGTTAAAATTTTCTTATTTAGATTAATGTTTTTGAGCTATAGAATAAAATCATAAAAAGCCAGTTTACTCATCACATAAAACAAAGAAATAAAAATTAATTCAAATCAAATGAAGTCAAAAAACCCAGAAAGGTTAAAAATAGTTTATTCTATACATTCATATTTAAATAATATAAGATCTTTTAAAAATTAGTATTCCAAGAAACAAACCACTATATTTAGAATTCTATGACTCTTAACATAAACTTAGTTTTTTATATGCTTTGAAACTTAGGTACATTATTGAAAATTAACTAGTACACAATTGTAGTCAAAAGCAAAATAAGTAAAAAACAAATTTTGACTTATCAGCATAGTCTAAAATCTCTTTCTCTCTCTCTCTCTCTCAAAGATATTTGACTTATGTTCTCTACGGGTGACACTCTATTGACCACAGTACGATTCGACACCGCTCGATTCGACACAGATTTATTCGACACCAAATTATTCGACACCGTACGATTC
>NW_018022724.1:9424-10721 GCF_002006095.1 Pseudomyrmex gracilis | reverse complement strand
GAATCGTACGGTGTCGAATAATCTGGTGTCGAATAAATCTGTGTCGAATCGAGCGGTGTCGAATCGTACTGTGGTCAATAGAGTATCACCCTTTGAAAACCACACCTGCAACAAAAAAAGTGGTTAATATAGAGATTTAAAATTTTGACTTATCTTAAGTCCAGGTCCTGAAAGGTTGTGGAATCTGTCTCGGACGTGTACTCGTGCTGTAGAACGTGAACGGACGGCATCTGGAGGTGTTCTCATCTGAAAAAAGAAAAAAGAAAAAAGTGTGTTAAATCATACTAAGGTCGGGAATGGAACTAAGTACGTTGGTATCAGTACGTTTGGGCACAATAGGGTCAACTTTCGGAATTTGAGAAAAGTCAGAAAAAATTATAAAAGTTTAAACAAATTGTCATGTGAACGTAGTTTTGGTTTGCAAAGCCAGTAAGACAAGAAAAGGGAACATTTTGGAAAGTTTGGTGCAAATGGTAACCAAAGGTAAAATTCCAAAAGTTGACGGTATGGTGTCAGGAAAACAGGTAGACGTTAGTATGACACACAGACGGGGTTGCTTCAAAGTTGGCGAACATTAGATCAAAATTTGAGTTGAGAAAAAGTATTTCAAAGTTTGGTAATAGTACACCCGNAGGCTAAAAAAGGGAATACGAGGCTGAAAAGAGCATTTTTGACAACGTTTAAAATTTTGGGGTGTGAGACAAAAAAAATACTTGAGAACCAAAAGGACCGCGGAACAGGGAGAAAGCGTGCAAAAGCCACATAGGTGTTGGAAAATCATATTTTTGTAAACAATTAGATTTTGCTTGGTTGGCACGAAAGCACGGTGCGCATGCGCGACGCTCCGCGCGACGCCGTGGCAGCGCGGCCAGCGCTCAGTGTGAGTCAGTCGCTCTCGGATGCTAAAAGAGGCAGCATCAAAACCACGAGCAGCGCTCGAAAACTACGCGAAGCAATATCGAGACAGTCCGAAAAACTCTGTAAACGTGAAGGTGTATTCTGGGTGAATAAAGAACGTTATAGTAAAACCAAAGAGTAGTTGTTCAAGAAGGAGAGACATTCATTGTTCCTCTCAAAACTCCTGGACGGATTTCCCCGGGTCAGACGAGCAGGGGCTCACGTGCCATTGTCCGGTGAGTCAACATCTTGAAACACTTGTAATTAATCAGGTTTTCTTATTTTGTTCCCAAAAAATAAGTGGCGACCGTGATCTCCGTGCGTCGGGAAACCAAACGGGCCGGTCACACCCTAACCCTAACCTGTGTTGCTAGTATTATTAATTGTCACGATGCATAGT
>NW_018022724.1:0-9299 GCF_002006095.1 Pseudomyrmex gracilis | reverse complement strand
CGTACGGTGTCGAATAATTTCGTGTCGAATCGTACAGTGTCGAATAATCTGGTGTCGAATCGTACGGTGTCGAATAAATCTGTGTCGAATCGATCGGTGTCGAATCGTACTGTGGTCAAACGGAACACGCCCGTTGCGGACACTGTACGATAATGAACAGGAAAAGACAATTCTCCTTTGGACTGGCTCAACACTTGAACCAGGAACAGGTAAGTTTTCCACATAAAAATTACACCAAGTTTAGAAGAAACCACTGGTATATAGATTTTATTACTGAACACTTTTACAACGCAGCCTACTACGCGTGTTACAAACTGAATGAGTGATCCGATTGTTAAAATCCCACGAGGCGTACTCTGTGGTGATTCGAAATCAACTACTATGTGAGTGAGAGTGATACGTGATTACGGCGTTCGATTAGTTTAAACGCCCGTATCAGACTTTGAGCAAAACAATGGTTATGCATCCGATCCTTACAAATGCTCGTACTCGACTAATGTGTCTCACGCTCGACCGCGAGATCACGCCACGCCGCCATTTTGCGCACGTGCACCACGTTCCTTGAGTATCAGTGCTTTCAAAAGTACAAGATAGCATTACACTTTTGTCAAGACATTCCAATTTCAATAAACTACTTTATGCAACAAAGATTTGTCACCCAGATTTATTACATCTTTACTCTTTTGAAAACACTTATGCCCAAGTTTCCTTAACGCATAACACTACTTTCTCCGCTCCAGACACTGCCGTCGATGGACAAGAGTTCCAACCAAGAGAATACTTAAAAACCTAACATTTCAATTATTATTGAAATTTGGTGGGAAGCCTACTCCATCGAAATACTTTCACGCCGCAAAATATTTCCCATAATTCGCACTCCACCCTCGAGGTACAAGTGCTGACCGCCCCCCGGGCCTACCAGATACTCGGTAAGTACACGACGCGAATTATTGATCATACTCACTGTGACGCTTTAACAACAGATGCTTTACACGTCCGCAAAGTATTAACAATAATTTAAACTTCGTTTCCCTTTTACATGCGTTGTCAACCCCTGAAAACCTACCAGATCTAAGGTAAGTACGAAGTGTCACTTATTTGTTAAACTTGCAGTATCGTTTCTACAAAAGATGCTTTTCACGCACGCCAAGTATTAACAATAATTCAACTTTTTAGTGAAGGTTAGGCTTGACGACGACTGTCCGGGTTAGGACCCTAAATTTCTATTATTGATAACACTCGCCTAAACGCCTAATCTAAAGAAGAACAGTACGTACGCGAAGTCTCATCAATAATTACCAACGCAAATCGAAACTAACACTAACGTCCAATTACTGATAAAACTCGCCTAAACGCCTAATCTAAAAAAAATAGTACGTACGCGAAGTCTTAACAATAATTCAACTTTTAGTGACGGTTAGGCTTGACGACGACTGTCAGAGTTAGAAGCCTAACTTTCAATTATTGATGAAACTCGTCTGAACGCCCATTCTAAAGAAGAGTAGCATGCACACACAGTTTCGCCAATAATTAGCAACGAACAACAAAGTTAGTCCCAACACACAAATATTGACGAAACTTACTCATACACCTAGTCTACAGAAGAGTAGCACGTATACCAAGCNTCGTCAATAATTACCAACGCAAAGTGACGTTAGCCCTCAAAAGCTAATTATTGCTCACCTAAACGTTTAATCTAAAGAAGAAAAATACGCACGCAAAATTTCCGCAATACTTAGTAATTCAAACTTAGGTGTTATACATGGACGCATCGCAAAGAGGTACACCACACTGAGGTAAGTACAACAAACTTGCTGAATTATGTGAAATACCTCGTTCAACTACTTCTCNTACAAACACCTACTAGCACACGCAATATTATTGACAACTGTACTTTCAGGTGATGTTAGTCGACGGTGGCCAAGACTATCCGAGGTTAAGTCTAACTTTGCAATTAATGCTTAAACTCGGTGAAACGTCTTATCCAACGTAGACTCGCACGCGTGTTAAACCCGTTCACTCTTATTACCTTGTATCTCACTATTCCTTTACACGTTGAATCTTACTCACTCCCGAGTTGCTCACTCAAGTCATACCCGCGTTCCATAACAAATGTTCAAAAACTAGCATTTTCAATTATTGCTGATCTTTTGACAAATGACTTAACTACCAAAGCCTCACCACCTGTCCAAGTTTGAAGAATAATTTGTTACTTAAAATTCCGAAATTAGGATTGAACTTGAACTACCTAATTTTTACAAACTTCCGAATTATAGTTCTATTTTACAAACTTCCGAATTATAGTAACTGCTACAATGGCTGAGTGAGGTTGTAACCGAACTGTTAAGCCGTTTAACTGACTTTTACGGTCGCCACCTGCTTTCACCGGCCAGCAGGAAGGAAGTAATCCTTTTATTGTGTTTTAGGAACGGACTCACCAAACAGATAAACATCCGAACTTGCCGCCTTTGCCCTTGGATCTCCTTCGACTACGGTCCCTGGATGTAGGCTGCGGACAACGGACTTCTGGTAAGGCCCAGGTTTTACCAAAGTTCAAGTTGTGAGAAATAATCACACACTGAGTTTATGGTTGAATTGTTTACAAACTGTTTAGTAACACTTGGTAAAATAACAACTTTTTTGTGTTACAGGATTGTACATAAAAACGTTACTAACAACCGGTTTTCCGGTATCGCAATCTACGTTGCCTTTTAGCGAAACGATGATTTTACGTCCGACTTCTTCGGAACGATCGTACAACACTATTTTCTATGTTGAGCAGGACTCGTTGTTACAACGCTATGCTCTCTTGAGCGCTCGATTCCAACTGCTGCTCGGCGCGACAGTCCCGGCCAAGAAAGCTCGCTTTCTCCTTTCGAGAACCGCGCATGCGCAACCCGTTTTGAGAACAAACCTACCGAATTATTGATGAAACTTTACTGAACTATTCTTTGACCTAAACCATGTCTACTGACAAAGTTTTACTCATAATTGACAATTTTTCACAAAGTTAATACAATTTTGAAAACTTCAATTATTGAAATTTCCCATCAACGAAGTCTCGTCAACACTCGAGAAGTTCACTCCCAAAGTTTTGCCAATAATTCACAACTCCTTCCTTTGTACCAAACCGAGTCATCGATGAATAAGAGTTCCAGTCAAAAGAGTACTTTAAAACCTAATACTTCAATTATTACTGAAAATTGGTGGGAAGCCTTCTCCATCGAAGTACTTTCACACCGCAAAATATTTTCTATAATTCGCACCTTGGTTTTGTTTTACAGGTATCTTCCTGGGACACCCACCCCTGGGGACCTACCAGATCTAAGGTAAGTACAAAGCGTCAATTATTTGTTAAACTTGCAGTATCGTTTTTACAAAAGATGCTCTTTCCACATGCTAAGTATTAACAATAATTCAAGTTTTTGTAAGGGTTAGGCCCAACGATGGCCGTTAGGGTTAGGACCTTAAAATTTTTGAATTATTGATGTCACTCGCCTAAACGCCTAATCTAAAGAAGAATAGTACGTACGAGCAGTCTCAGCAATAATTCAATTTTTTATGAGGGTTAGGCTTGACGATGACTTTCAGGGTTCGGACCCGAAAATTTTGAATTATTGATGAAACTCGCTCAAACGTTTAATCTAAAAAATAACAGTAGATACGCGCAGTCTCAGCAATAATTCAACTTTTAGTGAGGGTTAGGCTTGACGGCGACTGTCAGGGTTAGGAGCCTAACTTTAAATTATTAATGAAACCTGCCTGGACGTTTAATCTAAAGAAGAATAATACGTATGCAAAGTCTCAACAATAATTGAACTTTTTGTGATAGTTAGGCCTGATGATGACTGTCAGGGTTAGGACCCTAAACTTTGAATTATTGATGAAACCTGCCTAAATGCCTAATTTAAAAAAGAATAGTACGTACGCGCAGTCTCCGCAATAATTCAATTTTTTGTGAGGGTTAGGCTCGACGATGACTGTCAAGGTTAGGAGCCTAACCTTCAATTATTGATAAAACTCGTTCCAGCGCCTAATCTGAAGAAAAATAGCACGCACACATAGTTTTGCCAATAATTACCAGAGAATAACAAAGTTAGTCCCAAAAACTAATTATTGCTGTATCTCACCTAGACGTTTAATCTAAAGAAAAAAAACACGCACGCAAAGTTTCCGCAATAATTAGCAGCACGAACTCAGATGTTACACACGGACGCATCGCCAAGAGGTACAGCACACCGAGGTAAGTACAACAAATTTGCTGAATTATATGAAATACTTTGCTTAACTACTTCTTTTACAAACAAACATCAACACTTTAACAAAGCACGAGCAATAATTCTCAACTAAGTGTTTTGCTAAGTTTTTGTTTTGTTTTAGGTAACTGCTCAACCATCTAGGAGAAGAAGACGACTACCTCGGATAAACGGAACCAGTTTCAACATGTAAGTACGCAAAACTTTACTAACCTTAATGAGTGTTTTTTCTTTTTAGGTGATCTTTCCTTTAGACAAATAATCGGTTACCACAGTTACTCCAATAATTATCAAGTTAGATTCTACGAGTTCGTATCTAACTTCTCAATTATTGCTCATACTTGGTCAGATTGATGACTAACTTAAACCAGGTTTACTTACATCGTTACAGCAAAAATTCCTCATTGCCTTACAAAGAAGTGTTTTTAACAAGTGTCAGTTTGGCGAGTAGACTCCTTCTACTTGGGACCCCTCAAAAGAAAAAAAGACAAAATAAATTACATAACGTTTTGATTAAACCTTGGGCATTATGCACCCTGGACAAAGCCCGATATGGATTTAAACATATAAGTACAATATATACATAAGTACGTAGCTTCGCCCGATCTTAACAATAAAAAAAAAACTTCCTGATACGGATTTAAACGTACGCCTAACAGCGTTTACTGCTTACTTGTTTTTGTTCGATTACCCGTTTACATTTAACGATTCCTCCGGAACTGAGCTCGTTACCCCCGAATCCGTCGGTTGCAAGGTTCGCAGTTTCCTTTTTAAATGTCGTTGACGTGGTTGATTGACTCAACAATGTCTGATACAGTGTTTCAACAATGGTTGTTGCATCGTGCAAAACAGGAGCTGCTACCTCCGAACCTGTCGGTTGCATTATTCCCGCCATTCCGAAATCTGGGGTGATTGTTGTCTCTGGCAACTCCGCAGGTATCGGAATCGTCTTAACTTGCGCTGTTGGGTGAGTGGGTGTTGCAGCGACTAACTGCAGTGTTACCTCTTCACCCACAACCCGCGTTACCACTGATTTTGTTGTGGCTTCCTTTGCACGGACTTCACGACAGTCTTTGTGAGTACTACTAACCCCAGGTTGTTTTTGTCGTTTCTGTCTGGGTTTCTTGCGATGTTTCTGGTGCCGCTGTTACTGGCTGAAGACTCTGGCCTTGACATCGCACCGTCCTATCGTGGATTTCTTGTATCGAGTGACTGCGATACTTGCAGCCACTGGACAACTCCCTGTGTGCACCCTGTAGCGCTTGTGCCAATTGCTGGATGGTATTTTGCAGACATTCGTGACGTGTTAAGTCACCGGGACGTTCTGGACTACCGCCCATGTCGTTGGCTGATGTTCCTCCTGACACGTTGATGTCCTCCGTCATCCGGTTTGCTGGAAACGGAGAGAAGATACCAATCCATGAGTAGGTGTCAGCTACGAACTGTCTGTCTATGACTACCGCGATCGTTTCCATACTACTGACTGCACTGGACCTTCGTCAAGAGCACACACTTGAACACCGCACGATTACGTCTCTCGCACGACCCGCTGGTGCGCACCTTTGACCCGTCATCGAGCTGTATGTAGCTTGACCGCTCATTGTTATATGACGATTCAATTGTGGTGCAAACACACGTAAAACAAAGTTCTCACCGACGGTAGGGTTTACCAGTTTTCGGCCGTTAAACTGACCGATTGTTCCGATTATACGTTCATCGAGTACTTCTCGAACTTTCGCGTATGATAATGTTACTACACTTGCTGATGTTTCACACAAGTCTGTGTCACTGTCTGTCGATACTTGTGATAGCGGAATAAGATCCGGAGTATCACTTCGGTTAAGTATTTTGTCTTTGTCCATAGTCTTAACACAAATGTCACTGTCTAGTATTTGGTGATTGTCACGTCCACAGTTATATCCTTTATAGAGTTTATACTTATATTGTTTACAAACGTCATGTTTGTTATGAGTGTCGTTCACAAAATCTTGAAAAATATTTATCACATTGCCCGGATAGTAAACACTTTTGTCCGCGGTAAGCGATTTTTCACTTTGTTCTAACCACTCACACGCATTTAATTGTTTTTTACTGTCTTGGTTACAATGTGATGAGAAATGTTCATCTTCCGTTGTTTCACACAAAATGTCCGTTTTCGGGTTAGTCTTGATCTTTTGACGCGAATTTTCCGAAAATGACTGAATTATTGAAAATTCCGCATTTCGTCCAATCTTGTTGATGACATGTTGGTGAAAAATTTTGATAATCAAAATTGTGATTAAATCTGTCATTTTTTGACCTTTTAAGTGAATTATCACTAACTTCGGACGACTTTTGTTCTGCAGGTTTGGAGGACTCCAAAAAAACTTGATGTCTGGGTCTCTCCAAGAATTCATCTTCCTCCGAAGAACTTGATGAAGTTTGTTTTCTATCCCGCATCTCGTCCTTGTTCGTTAGCTCTCTTTTTTCTTGTTTTAGATGCTGCGACTGCCTTACTGGATGCGGGACCTTCAAGTTTTTGCTGCTGGCTCGTCGCTGTTGCTTCAGGTTTTGCTGTTTTATTCTTTGCACCAATGACTCGACCTTCCGAAATGCTTCCGCCATCAGCTCCGGAAAGTGAGTCAGCGTCGGTATCAATCTACGATCGATGTTGTTCTTGTCTCGAGTTGGTATTGTAAATGCGATCGACGTCTGTGGTTTTGTCCTATCCGTCACCGATTTTGGCACAGCTTCAATCAGCTCACCTGCGTCACCAAATAGTTCTATCTGGCTGACAGTTTGAACCAATGACTCGATCCTTTGAAGTACCTCCGCCATCAGCTTCGGAAAGTAAGTCAGCGTCGTATTCTGTTCACGATCCATGGTACCCTCATCCTGAGTTGGTGTCGTAAACGAGACCGACGTCTGTTGTTTCGTCCTTTCCATTGCTGGATTTGGAATCATCCCTCTGGATCCGTTGGTATTGCCTGTTGTCTTTGGCTTGGCCCGTGTCTCTACAGATAGATGAACTGTTGCCATTTTGTTAATTATATGCTACTCTAACACGGACAATATTTTTTCGTCACGTTGGTTTTCTATTTTAAGTGAATACTTAAATTTCTCGAACTTAACTAAGGTTAAGTCTTGAACTAACTTTGACAAAAATTCCAATTATGGAAAATTTTATCCTTCCACGTTGTTTTACTGTGAACTCGACTGAATTACGCGGTTTTACCAAAAATTGAATTTTTTCGAGAAGTTTGGTTGAATCGTGTCACCAAGTGAGAAAAAGTTAGGTTTTGACTACCAAAACTTTTTTTGCAAACCTGTTTTCCGCCGCGTCTTTAAACGTCTTATGCGACTTTAGCAATAATTAAAAATTTTTGAAAAGTTAGGTTTTAAGACTAACTTTTAGCAAAATTTTAATTACTGAAAGTTTTGTAACGCCACGGTGTTTTAGCAATAAATTAACCGATTTACGCGTTTTGAGCAATAATTGTGAATTTTCGAAAAGTTAGGTTGGACCGTGCCGATACTCGACAGAAAGTTAGGTTTTGGACTAACCTTAAGAAAATTTTAATTATTGACGACATACGTCTTTTCGGATTTGTTACAGCCCAAATAACCGGTAAACACCGTATTTCAAATATCGGAACGTATTAACGTATCTTGACAACTTATCACACCAACCTCTTAACCGATGTACGCCGATCAACCGTTGACTGGTCCATGAGCACTGGAATCTAATATTAGGCACTACCCTTGAACTTCTTTTACTTTCAGGAACAGCTGCACTCTTTGACTGGACTTTTCGTCGCTGGATTGCCGTGTGCTGGTAGGTAGAGGTAAGTATCTTATACCTATCTTTACTTTATACTCCATAGAGTCAGAAAACAACACCGCTTTACACTCTATGCTAGAATAAATCAAGGCAGATAGGGATTTTTTGGGTGAAGGTAAGTTTTGCTGTCGCAGCTATTTATTTCTTCTTTTCCTTTTTCCAAAACAGCGTGAACTGTTGGATTTTTGGAAACGGAATAAGGATTCTTTACTACAAAATCCTATTCTATGCACGAGAATTGATCTTGGACTTGTCTTTGTGGACTTTTAAAACCCGATTACTCGGTTGAATTGCAATTTGAAATCTCGAAATTCCGAAAAACTCGTTAAACTGCCACGCGGCTCTCGATCCAATTGTTTAAACAACTCGACTGGCTGTTTGAATCGTTAAATAACCAAACGCAACAATTTTAATTCTAACACGATGTTTCTCAAAACACAAAACTCAAATCGTTAAAAAAAAACAAGTAAATTCGCAGCGAGACTTTGTCGTCGCCTTTGTGTCGCAACACTTTTGCCACTTTGTCCAACATCAAACTCTGCTTCAAGCGGTTTACTTTGTTCAACCGCCTTTGTACGCGTCAGTGCCTGCTCGGCTGACGCAACATCCGTAGTATGTTAACGCGCGGTCTATTTGTCGGCGTTTGACTCGCCGCTTCTATTACGTACTTCCCAAACCAATTTGCTTTGCCAAACAACAAAGTCCTGTCACGGTCGCCAATTCTGTCCCACTTAGTACGAGATTTTATATCTGATCGTACGTGAAGAGAATTGCGAGCGTGACTCTAAGCGATAATACCGTTTTGATCGGAAATCTGAAGATGCAGGCCGGTTTCGAGCCGTGTAGAAAGCGTTAGCAAGCCGCCGGGAAACACCGGGTAACAATACTAACACGGACAAGGAATAAGCCACTCTCACTGTGACCGTGCAACCGACGGCCTCGGAGATCACAGCTCCCATTCTGGAGAACAAGCCGAGTGCATCCCAGGAGGCGAGGCCAACGCAAGAAACTAAGAAACAGTGTTAGAAATAACAATTTTCCCGATAAGAGAATGTAAATCGATAGATATTTTTGTTTTGTATTTAGAGCGGACTTGGATCTAATTATTTACTCTTTTCAAATATATGTATCCGTGTGTATCCTACTAGATATAAGTCCGGGGTGCATAACGCCCAAATTTTAATCAATAATAATCTTTAGACTTAATAAATAAACAGTCTATG